>NW_022748202.1:904125-932407 GCF_011630105.1 Anneissia japonica | reverse complement strand
ACCCACCCCCCCCCCCCCACAATTTTTCAAAATAAAATGGAGAAAATAGGAAAATTATATTCAAATTTTCAAATCTAGAGGTGCCATAATCATAAATTTTCTCACCTCTGGTGGGGCTGAGGTGTACAGACCCACAACCTGTGACAATTCCTCCCTGAGTTCCCTCTATTTCAAATTTCTAGACTGCTGACACTGCTTACGTAGCCAACAATGGTGCCTCTGCAGCTGTTCTTTCCTTGGTTCCAAGGCTGCTCATGGCAGCCCTGGCTAATTGAGATGCACATCCCTAATTCTGACAAAATATGACAAACGATTAGAGGGTATGAAGTTTACAAAAGATGACAAGGGTTACAAATTAAAGTTCAATTTTTGTTAAAAAATTATTTTGCTCAAAGCACTGTGAGACCACCTGTGTAAGAGTACTTTATAAATGCTATAATTAATTGGTAAAAAAAAAAATCACTTTTAAAAATTTTTTCGTAACAAAATATAAAAATGTATAGTAAAATATATGCATCACTAAAAAGAAAATAGCAATATAATGTTTACAGTAATGAAATGTAAACTTTGTTAAAATTATTGTATCTTTTGCAGAATTTTCCATTAATCTTTCATGGTGTTGAAGGTAAAGATGAAAGAGAAGGGACCAGTCCATCGTTTTTCAACACCAAAGAATGTGATGCTGTCATTACATATGTTAAACAGCTGATGGAGGGAAAGTATTCGGGAAAGAAGTTGCAACAGTCAGATATTGGTGTGATCTCACCTTATCGTAAACAGGTAACAACCATCACAGTATATCTATTTGGGATTTAAACCCAGGAACCTACATCTACCATTCAGTACTGCTTTTGATTCCAGAAAAATATGTATTGGGAATCCAAATGAGATAGAAAGTAAGCTGTCAATTTGGAGCGAATCAGCAGACGAAGGAGGTATCCACAAGGTGGGGTATTTTAGGTGGTGGAAGTAAGAGGTATATCATAACCAACAGGCTAGGCTCTTGTGTTTCAAGCTAGAGCAGTGTGCTCCTAGGATCTTGACCAGTATTGTTTAGATTTCATATAGCACCTATTGGATACAAATTTAAAGCATGTTCTATAATAATAATAATAATAATGGTGATGATGGTCGACTTATAGAGCGCATATCATGGAGACCTCTATGCACTTAACATAAACATGAAAGAAAGTAATACTTAAAAAAACTAATCCTATTCCTTAAACTAAGCATGGTTTGGCCGTTTGGTTTTCTATATGTAATCTCCTTTGCTCCTCCCCCTTGATGGTATTTTAAATTGTTCGGTATAGCAAATTTAAGCATTGTCATCCTACAGGTACCCCAGAGTAGTCCAGTCAGTCTATGACAAAATCATAGTGAACTAATTGCAACAGAAATTGTGCCTTGGTAGCTTCACTTTCCAGTGTTCCAGGGCTGCTCATGGTGGCCCTGGCTGGTTGAGATGGACATCCCTAATTTTGACAAAATATGACAAACAAGGAGAGGGTATGAATTTTACAAAAGATGGCAAGGGTAACAAATTAAAGTTAAATTTTAATTGAAAATTGAACTAAAATTAGATATACAATCCTGTTTATCATTTTTCTTATTGCATTGCGAGAGCACCTGTGTAAGAGTACTTTAATTATAAAGGGGTGGCACCAGGATTCGCTCAATGGGGGTCCAAGGTCCCTGACGAGGGGGCAGATTTCCCCAACGAAAGCAAAGTGGGCGTGGTTGAGCTTCGCTTAAAATGTTTGGTAATTGGTCCAGGGGGCAAAGCCCCCAAAAATCTTGACAATTTAGGGGTTTCAGAGGCTTATAATTTTACATATAATTTTTTTTTCTCCCGACGGGGGTGGGGCAAACTCTGCCCGACGAGGGGCCTTGCATGCCTTGCCCAGTGGCATAAGCAAGCAAGTTGAACAGTAGGAGACTTTCAACCCTAACCTCTGTGTTAACTGCTAAACCACAACCATGATAGATGCCATTTTATAGCAACTTTTCACAAGATCAGTGCACATATTTTAGCCTAGTCTTTATATACTAGACTAAACTTATAGTTATATTGTGTTTTATAGATTCGTGTAAAACATCTGGTCTTTAATTTTATACAGTATATTTTTTTTAAATGTTTTTTGTAACAATCAGGTTCAAAAGATTCAGAAAGCCCTTAAGAAGCGTAACTATGAAAAAATCAAAGTGGGCTCAGTTGAAGAATTCCAGGGGCAGGAGAGACTAGTCATTATCGTATCAACCGTACGTAGTAATAATGAAGATTATCTGAAAATGGACAAGCATTTCCATCTTGGTTTCCTTGACAACCCAAAGGCAAGTCGTTAGGTTCTATCAGATATTTGTTTGTCAAACTTAACCCATAACAGTCTGTGCCCTACCATAGCATGTGGCCTCAGCCATTTTAAAGAAATACTTGCAATATCTATTGTCATTTTATTTGTACTTTGAACTTTGACCCTTTATGTCAGAAAGGTAATAATATCATTTCAAAAGTTGACATTGAGGGCAGAAGGGAACAGTGGTGATTGTAATAGAATGAGGTAATTCGTAGTTTGAACTGCACATGCCTGTATCAAGGTCAAGCGACATAAACAAACACTTAACATAGATATTGTTTGACTTTGGATAGAGGCTTGCACAGTTAAAACTAGGAACTTCCTTAAAATCTGCGATGCTCCAAGCTAAAATACACAAAAGAAACGTCACACTTTCCCAAATTCCATGATTAACACAAAGCATTATTTATAAAATGTGACTTACCATATATATTCGCATATAAGGCGACCCTTGTATAAGACGACCTCCCAAATTTGAGAAGATTTTTGGACGATTTTTGTAACATTTTTTAGAATGCGTCTTATTTTTTAATTATTTACATTTTATTTCAAACAGAGATTCAACGTTGCAATCACTCGTGCAAAAGCGTTGTTAATTGTTATCGGAAACCCTGTAGTGCTAAGCAAAGATGAAAACTGGAAAAGGTGTGATATATGTAGATATATTGCAATTATTATCTATTATACACATAACATTTTAAATTAAGATGTGTATAAGAGACAGCTATACACAATATTAAAGATTTGTCATAAAGTCTATCATAAAATCTGGAAAACCCCAAAAACATAAGTGAAACATTGAATAGTTAGTTTAAAAGATCAAACATCAAATAATAACTTCTAATAAAACATAAACCAATTACGTTTTCTCTAATTAACAAACTGTTTTCCATAAAAAAAAAATAAAAAAAAATCATTACCAGCCTGGATATATAAACTGTATAACTTACACTTTGTGATTGATGATAAAAATATTTTATCAACATTTTTTATTAAAAGCTAATAAATTAGCCTACACACTAACAGAAATTTATATTACATATTCATTGAAATTTATATTACATGTTTTTATAGCATTTCTGAGGTGGTATATCTTTAAAATTAACTTAGTGTGATAATATGTAATAATGATTTATTTTTGGAAAATATTGCATTCTGGCTTGCATACTAAGTTAGATTGATATAAATTCATCACTTAATTATAATGTTGTTAATCTATTCTTTTATGTCATTATCTCCTTTTTTAGGCTTATTGACTTCTGCAATAGAAAAGGAGGTAGCAAAGGAATAAAGTATCAAATTGATAATGAAGATGAGTATAGAAAAGGAGGTAGCAAAGGAATAAAGTATCAAATTGATAATGAAGATGAGTTAAAGAACTTACTCACTAAATTTGATGCCATTAAAATCACTAAACCCGGTAAGTTTCTAGTCTTAAATTATGTCATGTCCTCAGTGTTGCAGCATTATCAAATTACACCACATGTCTCTAACAAGGTTGATGCATCCAGTCTTGTGGGTTACTGGCTCCTGATGCTCTATCAAACACTGCTTTGAAAGCCTGAGAGTGTCATTTCTGAGCACTTATTGGCTTATTCATAAACTTCTTTCGTCCCTGCTCTAGCCATGGTTGGCTAAAGTGGGTGGAACCCCTGGTTTGGATCTTAGATTCCTTGTCAGGGAATCCCTGCCGCAACAACTGATGCCAGTGTGTAGATTTTAGGTACTGTATGTTTAATATCAAATTTTCTAAGGGTACTAGTATGTGCCAAATTTCTTTGTACAGTAATAAACTGGAAGTGTGAGTAGACAGAAGCCGAAATGAGTTGTGCAATAATTTTGAATAACCAACAAAGTCAGTGAATTCATAGGAAACCTTAATTGGTCTACTAGCCCCACTACTTATTCAAGATCATCTGTCACTCAACATATCATCTTTTCCATTTCTCAGCTCTGGAAGACGATGACACAGGTGTGAGCCCCATCACGCAGCAGAATGAACCACCATGGCGTGCAGAACTGTAAAGATCCAACACAATACCAAGGAGTGGAAAGTGATTAACTTGTCTATTTGGTGAATATTATCTAATCCTAGATAAACCGACTAATTGTTGTTGTTCCCGAAACAGAACATCCTTTCAGAAGAAAAAAGATAGAACAGTCCGACCCAGTGTGCCACATACTAACCATCTTCCTAACAATAATCCTCATTGCCTATTCGATGGTGCTCCATATAAGGAGCTCCCTTTTGTTGCTAAGGATTATCTGCAATAAGCCACATACTTTTAGAAACAAGAGATTGTGCTTATTCGACAGGTTCATTCCATTGACTGCGATTTTTCGTTGAGTATTATTTTCATTCGACTGGTTCATAGACTTCGTTGCTAACTAAAAAATTAATGTAACCAGAGTGTGTTAATCAGCGTTAAGTTATTCACGTGACCAAATCAAACATGGCTGATTAGCCAGTTTAGAAACAACATTTGCATTTAATATAATTTAGATTAAATTTTAGAAAATAAGAATTATAATATTTACCCACATGAAGTCAAAAAATGATTGTAGGCTAACAGAAAGAAAACACAAAAAAACCCATACTGCTACAAGCCGAAGCAATCTTGATTACGCAGCGTGTATCGCTGTAACTATGCTGCCATTTTGTTTTGTTGTGTATTTACAAGATTTCTATTCGACTGGTCATCTTCGTTAGGTAGGATTTTACAACTGCACAGGTGTGCGTGGTTTAGCGAAGAACGACCAGTTGAATACAGACATTGTGTTTCTGTGTTGTGCATTATTCTTGGAGTTTATTTTCAAGAAGTTTTAAACGACATGTCCTTTGTTTTAGCTTTTTATTTTGTAGTCAGTAGATCAATATGTTCACTCATAAGTCCTTGTGCTCGGCGTGTGGGGGGCCCAAACTGAGTGTTAGGCTTGATTGACACTTAGAGTGCCCTTTGTGTCGTTCTTAAGAAAGGCAAAGCCTTGCGAGGTTCCCCCAACTAAGTTTGCGGCAGCTCTTGATTGGGCTGCCCCCAGTCTAGGAGTTCGTTTACCGGCAATGTCGGGGGTCGTACCATTGGACGATTCTCCTCCGCGTCCAGTTGAGGGTCCATCGGTCTCGCACCCGATGGGTCCCTCATCTCTTTTTGATCCGCTTGACCCTGCTTTTGTGTCTTTAGCAGGTGGCCTCTGTTGCTATAGGGAGGTTTTTGTAACAATGGGCTGAAAGCTTCAAAGGAGCTTTCTTTGTTTTTGTAGGTAGCTTTGATCAGTAGGGTAAGAATGCTTTGATCTTTAGGTTATTCGTAACTATGTTACTAGGGGTAATGTTTTGATTGGTCAATCACTTTTGGTACTTGTGCATATAAGCTTGCAAATATGGATAATTTTTCATTACTGATGATGACATAATTAATGTCGAAATATTAAATCCCGACACGATGGCGTGCATTTCGATACTTGGAGTATGTATTATGTTATCTTATCTGAGATTAATCAGTGGACCTTTAGGTTTTTGTAGGGTTGAAAGAATTGCACTGGCTGTCTCTGACCCGTCATCTCACTCATAGACTACCAACTTCATGATTGACTTTTGGTAATAACTGCATGTATGGCTAATTCACTTATAGTGTACAACTGTTGGGCAAAAAGTGAAGGAATGTGTGAAAGTTGAATATACAATAAATATAATTTTCTTATGGTTCTATGGTATGATAGAAAGACTAATTATCATTTTGATATTTTATACATATTTATATGTAACTGTACTGCATAAAATGTTTATTCATTTATAGCGTACAACAACGATCAAGAAGTAATGTGAAAGTTGAATATACAATAGATAGACATTTTTTGCAATGCTTACCTCAGTGATATGAGGAGGCTATTAGTTAATACTCGTGGCATTTTAATATTTTACTCAATTAAATTTTCAATTTTTAAACTGAATAATAGAGTATGGCTTGTTATGAGATTTTTAAACAGTACTCTATGTAATAATAATAAGTGTAGATTTGATGTAACTTGCACATTCAATTATTTTTGTAGCACAATTTTTGTCCTAGAGGGTGCTATATTTTATTAAACTTTATAGAAAAAAACTATTATGGTGGCTTTCACTTTGATAATGCTTACCTTAGTGATATGAGGAGACTGAATTAATACTTGTGGCATTTTAATATTTTACTCAAAATGTTCAATTTTTAAACTGAATAATAGTATATGGCATGGTATGAGATTTTTAAACAGTACTGTGTGTAATAATAGTAACAGTGTAGATTTGATGTAACTTGCAGAATCAGTTATTTTTGTAGCACACTTTTTGTCCTAGAGGGTGCTATATTTTATTAAACTTTATAGAAAAATACTATTATGGTGGCTTTCATTTGATAATGCTTACCTTAGTGATATGAGGAAACTATGAATTAATACTTGTGGCATTTTAATATATTACTCAAAATGTTCAGTTTTTAAACTGAATAATAGTATATGGCATGGTATGAGATTTTTAAACAGTACTCTGCAGTAATAGTGACAGTGTAGATTTGATGTAACAATTGTAGAATCAATTATTTTTGTAGCACAATTTTTGTCCCAGAGGGTGCTATATTTTATTACACTTTATAAAAAACCTATTATTGTGTCCTTAACTTTGATAATGTAAAGAGCCTCCCTCTTGAATTTCTATGTTCGATTGTTTAGTAAAGTTACTGTAGATTTTACTAACTGTATAATTGAGAAAAGATATGTTCCTACTTTGATATTTTTTCAATTTTTATTAAAAAAAATAATATTATGGCCTGGTATGAGATTTTTAAACAGTACTCTATGTAATAATAGTAATAGCGTAGGTTTGATGTAACGTGCAATTATGTTGTAGCGCACTTTTTGTTCTCGAGGGTGCTATATTTTATTATATTCTTACCTTCATATTTTTTGCACTTGACACTGAAGATACTGTACAGTATTTGCATTTGTAAGTCGTTTATGTACTGGGAGGTTGCATGGTGGTGTGTATTTTATTATTGTTATCAATAGCTATTAGTGGCGTATCTAGTAGTATTAAATTGGGGGAGGGGGAGGGCTGATTTGTGGGGCAAAGGTGAAGTGTGAGGGGCTCGAGTGAGGGTCTGCTAGCTTGCAAAATAATGGATTTGAGGTGATTTTTAACTACATGAGCGTGATTTTTTCACTTCTAAGATTTTCAATGGGGTGGAAACTGGGGGAGGCATAAGTATTATTTTGGGGACCATGCACTGATTTCCCCCCCCCCCTCCAATTATGTCATTGTTAGCCAGTCAAAGTGCATGAGTTAACAATTGCTGTTAACTAGATATGAGTTTTCAATGATACATCTCATTATCTATACACAGTACTTGTAAATAGTTGTACCTTCGAAAAAAACAGCCTGCTTGCCAAAAATCTAATGTCTTTATAAAAATCTCCATTGAACTGCCTTCTTGACTGTCTTCACATTGAAATGCAGAGTTTTTATTAAACAGTGTATGTATACAAAATACCTATAACCACAGACCAGACTCAATGTATTGAAACGAGCCATGAAAATAATTGTTAGAAAAAGCATTGTCTGTCAGTTTACATTAAGTTTGGTTATTTAATTTTAAATATTTTAAACAATTGGTAAATTTATTGCTTTAATGGCAATTTGCTGTAAATAATACAAGTGCAATTTTTGTGCACCAATTTTTATTCAGCTAAAGATAAATTGCTTTCTCTTTTTTTTTCATAATTATTTAGGATGTACTGTCAGTTTTAAGTGGTTATAATTAACTTTTCAAATCAGTGTAAACTCAATTTGTATGGCCCCGCCCCTTGGATATTGTTGCTAAGGTCCTAGCGACAGTGTAAAAACATAGGCAAACATGTGGGATTGTGGGATAACCTATGCATTTTGTGAGATTTGCATATGTCCTGGACCTGTTCCTATTGGTCAGTTTTTATTTTGATTGACACGCTGGAAAGGTCCATTGTTATAATCTGGATCTCACTGAAAGTTTATAACCTATTGATCTTTTTATACATGCAATACAATTTGGTTTTTAAAATTATTGTTTAATAGGTTTTTGCCATATGGCGGCCGTCCCATGGTGAAAAAAACGTAACTACTATTATGTTTTTGTGCAGTATGTTGTTTTGCCTTAGAAGGGCCGAAGTTTTCTCACAGACAGTACATCTTAAAGTATTTTACTCATTGTACTATTTAAAACTTTTCAATAATATGTTGAATGGGTATATGCTTCATATTTTGAACTTTTTAAATAATATAATATATGGTTTGTTTATTGTATAGACAACTTCATAATGTTCTCTATCTAATAAACTTGCACAAGTCTGGGTTGACCTTTTAAATATTTTGAAAACTTTGCCAGTGAATTGCTTATACTGTAGTTAATAATAGTAATCGGTTCTATTTTTCAAGAATGATTATTTCTATAATTGGATTGTCTCTAATTTTATCATTAAATGTATTAATAAATTTTGCTCGGAACAATTATATTTTGTTTGTTTTTTTGTTTTTTTAATTCACCTCCAAAAATCTCTTACCTCTTGTTGAAGAAGGGCAACTATGCTGCCAATTACTGAGTTGTGAGCAAATGTAAAAGGTTGATGAATTTTAGTAACTATATGTCGGATGCAATTCATGGTCCGTGGGTATGTAGGCCTAGCTGAGGTTGAAAATCTTCTCCAGTGGGTTAGGGTTAGAACATTAATTATAAATAAGAAGATATTCAGCCTCAGCTACATACCCGTGGTCTATGGATTGCACCTGATCCACTCACTGTCTTCCTTTCTATAACATGCACCTATAAGTTGTCTTGAGTGCGTGCCAAAAAATAACAGTAACCAGCAGGCCATGTTGAAATGTATTTCAGTTTGTGAACTTCATTGTTTACAAGTCTGTCAAAGAATTAAATTAAAACGTCTGCAAATCTCTTTCGGGCGTATATGCCCAGCAAGTTTTGGTTCATAGTGGCTCATTATGAAATATCCTGCCTCCTTCCGTAAGAGCTTCAGTCAGACAGTTAAGGCATGCCTTACAACCTGTTTAGTTTTTTAGTCATTTTGAAAAATGGCCGCCATTTGCATACAAAGTGAAAAATCAAGTGTCAACAGGCCTTAGGGTGACCAGGACGGGTTAATTAGGATATCTGGCTATGTTGACTGTTTCTAACATTCCACTCCCCCTAACTTGATTTCTAGGCCTCTTTTTTGATTTTTTTTCTAGTCTACATGATGTCCTCAAGACAGAGGATGGCTAACAAAACAAGTAACAAAAATTAGTAAGTTTCCTATCATGTTAATTTAAACTGTTCGAAGGGTTATCTTATTTGTTTATTTTGTCAATATTTCATGTTTTATTTATTTATGAACCCATTACTGGGAGTTCTTGCATCACTGCATTTTAATTGCATTATTTAATTTATGCATGCTTTAGTAAGCTTCAGTTGGAATTTTTACATATAGAGGAGAGTGGTTAACAGCGCTTGTAACATTTTCTCCGTGTTGTAACAAAGAAAAGCACTATATAAACAAGTAGAATTTTTAAAAGGGAAGTGAACTTTAGACTTAGCATTTCACATGATTATCTGAGGTTTCTAATTGGTAGTTTATGTAGAATAGATTATAAACTGGGAATTCCCAGTTTGAATAAGAGCATCGCAAGCCTAGAATATATTCAACTGTGTCTAAATATTGTATTCCAGCTGGGTAAATTTTTTTATTGTGGTGGATTTTAGAAGGTGTTCTGCTGGTGAGTTGTATTTTAGACTAGTAGTAGCATATGAATGAAATTCTCATACAAGATCGCAGCTTAGCTCAGTCGGTTAAAACTGGTGGTAGCCACTGTGCCAGTGGCCGAGCAGGCGGGGACAGGGGGCTAAGACCACCATCTTAGCTTGTTGGAGTCGGACCAAAAAAAGAAAAATGGGCCTAGTTTTCCCATCCCAACCATTTCCGGCCATCTGGAAGTACCAATTTTTTTTTTTTTTTTAATCTCGTTTTGGGAGAAGGGGACACCCCTCCCATACCCACCCCTGGCTCTGTCCTTCGGCCCTCAGATAACGCTGCGCGCTATAGTTACACCCATAAATTAGCCCTCCCCAATCGGACATCTTAGTCCCCCCGATAAATTATATCCTAGAGCCGCCACTGCACTGTGTGTGTGCTGAACTATGGTGGTAGGTCTTGGTTCAAATCCCATTGCTTTTGTCCTTATGTTTCAGCTGGAGGGCTGAAATGCAAGTTACAATAGCGCACAGTCTTTCAGATGAGACGTTTAAGCCGTTGGTCCAGTGTGCATTATAGTCCGTGTGCACATTAAAGAATGTAGCACACTATTTGGAAAACAAAAAGATCGGCACAATAGGCGATCTTTTTGTTTATTGGTTGTTTATCATTAGATTTCTATTTGTTCATAGACTTGAACTAATGAATTGTTCAATCCGGTGTTTTTTTTAATTCAGTAGGCATTACGCTGAAAAAGAGAGCATGGCACTCCCGAAATATTCGTTATTTAATAAATTTTTATATATCCTGGAAAAACGTCAACCGCCTATGTTATTATTGCTTGTCTACGTGCACCCTTCATTTCGATGAATCACATGTAAATGTAAATGTCACATTTTATGATAAATAATAATAATAACAGTGCTCTAATAGGAATGTTATAATCGTATCAAGCATAGCATTAAAAGTTTCAGTTGCATGAAAAAGGTGTCACTGGTGTGATTTGAACCTGCAACCCCTCACTATCAAGGCAAATGTCATACCATTAGACCATGTAGACCTTGCAGTATACCGTATATGTATATGTGCAGATAACCCTCAGGAACCTTCTCTCTTACAACTGACTGCAACGCTCACACATTGAGCTAGGAATATATAATAGAATCTGATGTAGTTGGTTCCACATGTCTCACAGATAAATATAAACAGATACAACAATGAAATCATGGCGTACATTGACATAATAGAGACATACAATTTATTAAAGATGAATATTTCTTGTCTATTTCGTGAATACATACCTGGATAAACAAGACAAAGGCGAGAAGTCAACGAGGATATTGTTCTTTCACGCAGGGCGTATATAGGCGACATAGGGCGGGTCCATTATTTTTCTTTTATGCACGAGAGGTAAGTTTCAAAGGAAACTTAGGCATTTATCGGTTTACCAGGTAAGTATCTCACTCATAGACTAACAACATCACTACTGATTTGTTTATTCTCAGTGTTAATCATATGAATGAAGAGCAGATTAGGTAAAAACTACTGTAAAGTATATATCAAGATAAAATCGTAAATTAATAGGCACTCAGTGATGCAGTTATGAAATTATTAAAGCATGCCCTGGAGGAAAAACAATTTTTGATACAACTGATTTTTTTAAGACACAAAATGGGTGTTCGACGATAAATTTGGGAATGGTAAGTGAGAAATGTAAATATTTAAGAACTAGGGGGAAGGGGCATCATCACTCTTTTCCCACTTTTTTGCAATATATCAACATTTTTTATTGATTTTGATTCTCTACGAAGCCTCAATTTGGTCCAGTTAGTCAGGGGTCTGCATAGACAGCACACTCTTTTTTAACGTTCAAAATTTATGTATTATTTTATGCAAGACACAAGACGGTTTAGAGTTTAGCTCATATCATGATTTATGTAATATTATTTAAAATACATTACATTAATCATATCTTATAAATTCAATTTTTTAACCTTGGGCCATGCACTCCTGGTAGTAATTTGGGCAGTACACTGATAATTCCCTCCTATATTTTGTATTGCGTTTGCATTTCTTAACAGGCACATAGGCCCTAGGCTTTCTGTTAATTAGCGAGAATTTTTTTTTTTCTGATTTTTAATTTTAGATACTTTCAAGAACCAACTATGGCACGGAAAAGGCGAACTAGACGGAGAAAGAAATCCAGTCAGAATGAAGAGCAATCTAGTCAGAATGAAGAGCCAAGTATGGCTCTGAAAAAGCAACCTAGTCGGAAAGTTATGAAGTTGAATAGTATTTGGAACTGCTTCACTAGCTTCCTCCAGGACAAAGGTGAAACCCCTGATCGCAGGAACCTGGAAGAGTTGCATACAATCTATGATAATGAGTTTTCAATTGCATCTGGCTTTGGAGATAATGGACCATGTATGTTGTTTTATTTAATGTTAAATTTTCTTGTTTTACAGATATTCAGTTGGTCCATGTTCGACCAATTTTTTTTCGAGGGATTCATTTGCTTGATGAAACCAATCTCTTCTCTTATTTTTTTTTTTTTTTTGTGCTACTTTTAACAAATAATATTGTTTTTCTTATTCACTTTTATAGCAATCCGATTTGAGAAACTCATCAAGGATCTGAAACGGTTAAGGAAGATCAAGATTGACAAAAAGAACAACACATTGATTAAAATTTCTGTCCCATTCAAACATTTGGCTGTTGATCAATATGTCAAAGAACGAGAAAAGAATCGCATAGAGATGAGGGAGAAGAATAATAATCCAAATGCACTATTCTGTGCCTATTGTGATGTGCTTTGTAATCCAGGCATGTTTAATTCCCATTTGGCAGGGCAGAATCATCGCTGTCAAGTGATTTTCCACTTCATGAGAAGCAAAAGGTATTGTGCAAATTTATGCCTTTTTTTTTTTTTTGTCACTGTAAATGATTATAACTCTATTCAACTATCTTGGATAACATGTAATTACAGACTGACTTATTTATATGTTTCCTCTGGACTGGCCCTATATGCTCCATAATAGTGAATAAAAAAATTTTAAAAAACAGTTTGTGTAGCTCTAACAGTTGTTTTATGAGTATTTGCAGCAGTGGAGGATTAATCTTTGTTGCAAGAGTTTCCAAGTTCTGAATCTGCCAATAAGGATTTACCCTTTTGTCTGTGTATAAGCCAGCAAACACAAGACGTTCTTATAACATTCGCGAACGTTGTCGTTTGGTATGTCACAAAATATGTTCACATTATGTTTTCAGAACGTTCAAATGTTGCAACGTTGTAAAATTAGGTTATAAGTATGTACATATGGTTCTGCAAAATGATTTTTTTTTTATCACCAAACTATAATGTTATTATAATGTTCTTAATGTAATATTGTTAGCTGGGAAGGCACTTTTCTTTAAAAAGGCACAATTCTTTAAAAAGAGGGAGGTTTGCAATTGAGAGTGTAGAATAAGGACACAGAATTAATTCACTGATACATGACTGCCGTTGCATGCATTTATAAATTATTTATTATTATTATTAATTATTATATTTTCTAAATAATTTTGTTCTATTCTTATTATAAATCCTTTAATATTAATTTTTACTAAATTGCACTCCCTTTTGATGATTTTCAGGCAAATCTTGCATGAAGATAAACATGGCATAAAAGTGATATCTAATCATGATGTTGACAATGGCATTTTGGTTGAAGATGTAACCATCGACCAACCTGTAACAATTGATATAACTATTGAAAATGAGAGGTAAGCTTATATAAAAGTGAGTAATTACAATTAAATGACACAGGTATGGGCCCACACCCTAAAAAGATAGAATACAAAAAACCAATAGGCATATTTATAGCATAATTGTCTTATATAAAAGTGAGTAATTACAATTAAATGACACAGGTATAGGCCCACACCCTAAAAAGATAGAATACAAAAAAACCAATAGGCATATTTATAGCATATAATTGTCTAATAAATAGTATGGTGGCATTTAAAACAATCATGGTGCAAATATGTATATGATATAGATATTAAATTTTGAGAAAAATGTATGTTCTCATCAGGATTCAATCCAAGGCTTTTTTTTAATTACTGTTTGGATACTCTATAAGCTCTATACACCCTTGGATTTTCCCATATTTGGACATGTTTTTTCTCAATAATTCATGTAATATGCAATGAATAGTAGGATTTGGAAAGTTCATAAACATAAATACTATAGATATAGTGTTCTGTATTTCAGTAGATTTGTCGCTGAGAGTCCATTTTGTTCAATTCTATTTTGTTTCCCTGTTTGGCAAAACAAGGAAATGGTTCCTATACAGTATGTACTGTAGCTGCATTTGCAAAAAATGTATGCTAAAATTATATTTGATGATGATTCGAATGGACTGTGTAAATTAAGCATTTGCTGTAATTATACCAGTCTCCGATTGGATTACTCAATGTTCTCATATGCGCAGATGACTTTATGTGATGTCATGACATTCTAGGTGCTATTGTTGGTGTGCAGTTGTAAGCTCCCTTGTGTGTTTGGTTTGGATTAGGACAATAATATTCAATCAGAATTAGGAATTGTTTGACTTGACAGTGTAACACTAGTCATTGTCATAAATTAAATAACTAAGTTATTTTAAGGGGACCCAAGTCCCCCGGAAGTTGCGAGAGGGCTCAGCCAGCTCCCACGCCTGCTTCCAAGATGACTAATTTATTTACATTCTTCCTCCAGCAGTGAAAATTCAGTTAAATTGTTACTTGGTGTGTTATTGATGGGTGCTTCTTCATTTGAAATGAATGAAATAAAGGATGTTAATATTCCACCAGGTAAGTCATTTCTCATCATACTGAGTTATACCTGCATAAATTTGTTCATGTTTTTTTCTTCACAATTTTTTTCATCAGTTTTCCATAAATCTTTAGGTGACGTTGAAATAATTCCAGTGTTATTATCAGATAATTATGTAATTATGGTAACCATGAGGGTAAAAAATGTTAACAAAATTTATGTTGCACAACCTGTTATTACACTTCTGTATACATCCAGTGCATTTTATTAGGAGATTGTGAGAGCAGTTTGGTATCATTTAGCATTCGCAACACTTTCTTTTATTCTTGGACAAGGCATGCATAATATTTGATTATTTTGAAAGGGACAGAAACATTAATTGAATTTGAATTATTGAGAGCTGATTAAAACCAAATTAAACTGTTTTTATTGATAATATTCTTAAATTTATTGGTATTTCAAAATGTAATTCACTTATTTGTTTTAATTTTTAGTTGCAAACCAAAAAGTTGGGATGAGCATGGATGAACCATTTTAAAGTTTCATGATAATATTTAATACATTTGTTTTTTGTTTTTTTAGAAGACACATTTACATTTTCAATAAAGTGTAATCCACAGTTCGTCAACAATTACAGAAATGTGGTGGCGCTTGCTTTTGCGCTTCCAGACAAATCCGTAAGTTTTGTCATTTTAAAAAAATTATTCATATTTCATTTTGATTATGACTACTTTAATAACATATCAAACTATAACTTTTGTCACATCTGTGACACCATAAAATACACTGACTATTGTGTTGTTGGTTTTCACCAAAATTTAGAACAACATCAAACCCCTAGGAGTGATGGTTTGCCTTCTGATGTGTTATCATACTAAATACTTGCGAAACAAATTACCAAGTCATTTGGCTGAGAATTGAACCCATAACCTCCAGATAACTGGTGTCATAATCACTAGACCTAGCTTATGCTTAGTGACTAGTGTTAAACAAGAGTTGCAATACCCAATACTACTTGGTAATTGCAATTAACACTAGCCATTTGCACATCTTTTTTTCACAAGTATTTTGGAACATACTTTGTATTCAGTACGATAACACGTCAGGTAGGGCAAAAAAACGTATGATAGTTCAGGCCTGTATCTGGGGGGGAAGGGCGTTGCGTTGGGTGCGTACGCACCCCCCCAAATCGAAAAACGTCCACTAATTATAACCAAAAAAAATGTGACCTTGTTCCCAGAATCATAAAATGAATCACATAACAGTACAGTATTAAGATTGTATGAATGTACAAATGAGTTACAATAAGAATACTAGCGCACTGACTCCACACGTGCTGACTCCACACGCGCAATATTTTGTACTGCCAGCAACATAACACAACAAACATTCACACGTTATATGCACGTTATCGTCTAGGTATATCTTCCCCTAACCATCAGCCAGTATGTCAGTGTATAGCAATGAAGTCAAAATGCTAGAATGACACCCCGGTTTAGACAAGTATAATCGTTCTTAACGCTCTCAGAAATACCCTGAGACGAGTATACTCGACGTTTGTTGGTTATTCTACTACTACTAAAAAGTAAAAACCTCACTTGTGGCATTTTAACTTAGCCTTAATTTATTCTTATTTTGTTCTTAATTTTTCCACAATTTCGACAGCCTCATTCTTCTTATAAAATGTGCTCTTATAAAAAAATGTAAGTGATGTTGCTATTAAAACGTACAACGTTACTCATATCATGATGATCCTTTTATACAGTATACCTCGTCACAGGTTCAATGGATAGATAGCGTATACATACAGTATAATTATGCTTATACCTCTGTATATGTTTTCTGTCGATGCCAAGAATAAAAATGTTGATTAATTTGTTTCAAATGCTTCTAGTTGTTTGAATCAGCTCATTTACAGTCGCTTTTAATCCACTCTTTATGTCAAACTTTGCTATTATTCATTTAAAAGCAGAATTGATTTTGAATTTTTATTTGTAATGGTTACGAATTTATACAGTAGTATTTTTCATTTGGGAAACAATTTGCTTGTTTCTCCATGTCCTCCACTGGTAATTTTTTGATAGGCCCTATCGCTGTGTTCACGGACGGACATATAGAGATTAACATGATAAAATGCCTTCAAATTAGTCTAATAGGACGTAAGAAAGCAAATTTTTCCGGGGCCTTCGGCCTCTGGACCCCGACCGGGGGCCCTGGGTGGCCCCCTGTCCCCCAGCCTGGTTGCTCGCTGCGCACCCCCCCATTCAAAAAGCTGGATACGGGCCTGTAGTTTGACACAAACATACATCGAAAAAAAGAAAACATAAAACCCAATGCTAAAAAAGAAATTATTGTACATTCCAAATATTAAAATTTGGTATTCTTTCTTGAAAGTTTTTTCAAATTCTTCGGAACATTGTTGTGGAAGTGGAGTCTGACCTGACAAAAGAACTGCAACCAACATCTCCCTATGTTAAACCACCAAGAGCAACTAAGCGCAGTATTCCCTCACATGTTATAGAAGGCATGTCATTATCTTCGTAAGTATTTGATAGTTTTTATGTAAATTTAGCTTGAGAGTTGTTTAGTGGAACAAGGAATTTTTGAAAGATGGTCAGAGGAGGTAAAAAAAAAAATGACTTCTCACACATGCTTTCTTTTCACTCAGTGAACTTCTTCAATGACTCTAAAATTTGGCTGTATTTGACTAGTGATTCTTCGTTAAACCACACCTACTTGCGCAGTGGTAAAAACCTGCTTAACGAAGACAACTAGACGAATAGAAAACTGACTCAATAAAACAAAATGCCTGTGTAGATGTGATACACGCTAGCATAATCAAGGTTGCTTGAAAAATAGATTTACATACAGTTTTTGAATTCTACTTGCCTTCAATTATTTTTAGATTTTAGGTAGATATTATAATTACTATTTTCTGAAATTTAAGCTAAATTATATAAACACAAATGTTGTTGCTAAACTGACCCAGTCAGCCATGTTTGTTTTGGTCACATGGATAACTTATTACAAATTATCACACTCTGGTTTACTTTAATTTCCGTTGTCAATTAAGTCTATTTTGCGAACCAGTCGAATGAAGATAATACTCAATGAAATATCCTTTTCAACAAAACATCATTCGAATATGGCTGTTGAGCATAAAAATTCATTGTATTGTGTGAACGAATACTTGTGGTTATTAATGTTGGCTTTATTGGTATTCACCTCACATTTACCACATGGCTCATATGGCATTGGTCAAATTGGTTTTGCATTACTGCATCCTAGTTTAGTTTGCTTGGACCCTTTCACCCAGATCATAATCCACTAATCTAGTGGGTCTGATTCTTATGGTTCTGCTAGTGTAAATTTAATCTAGGTTAATGTGTTTGATCCCTTTCACACAGATACAAAAGGACTCACATACTCTTTACTTTGTCTGTGTTAAAGGGGTCTTAACTGACACTTTTTCTTTCTTCCGCAAGTGCTTCATCCGATAGTCTGGTTATGATCAAACTAACATCATACAACGTTCCTAACAGCTTGAGATATAAGGTGAATAACGGAGACACTGATGATGTTAGGTATGTACTGTTTTGTCTTTATACAAAGCTCAAGTATAGCCTGTCCACACTCAAATTTGATTTGACAAAAACATGTGACATGCCTAAATATGGTCATGAATGACCATATATAGGCAGTTTTTTGACAAAGAAAATTTGATAGTGAACAGAGCTTAAATCAATGTTCTACAATTTATTAGTATAAGCGTTAAAATATAATACTGGGAATAATGGTTTGTATGTCAACCTGTGTTTCATGGAAGCCTTTTATTGGTATATAGTTATAAAATAAGCTGATTAAACTTGGGTTGAGATAGGCACGTCATGACTATATATGGACACATAACAGTTTTTGTAGACAAAGCTTAAAAGAAAGCTCTACAATTTCTTATCATGCATGTTATTGATATTTTAACACTTAAAGATGTTCAGAGAAATGGTTCTTATGTCAATCTGTGTGTAATTTATTTCATGAAAGCCTTTAATCGGGTTCATCAGTTTGTAGTTATCAATAAGGTGATAGAACTTGAGTTGAGATTGTCAATTGTTCCCATCATCTGCAATTTTCCTGCAGCCTGAGCAGGAGTTGTGTCCGATTGCATATCTCTATCAGTATTGGAGTACCAGTACTAGAACCAATTGAACCATTTTCCTGTTGTGCTGTAGGAGGTAGAAATATGTCAGATCTCATGCTCCTGTTACTTAATGGTTGAAGTAAGTTGTGCAGTAGATTAAATAACTTGAGTCCTAAACCTTCAAAATGCAATGTCATTTTTTTAAACGTAAGTCTTGATTGTCGGAGTTTCCCTCAAGTATTTTTAATAGAGATGTGAACATTACAATTCTTATGTATTATTTTTATGATTGTCATTGTTGATGCTCTGAAGTAAATCAGATGAAAATGAAATGATTATTTTAGAGAAAAGTTGAAAGAGAAACTGACATACGAAAATTATGCAGATAAGTTCTCCACATTATTACATATTGAAGAACTTCAGATGGATGTGGATATTGGGAAGTACAAGATGAAGGATGCAACGATGACCCGGGATAGAGATAAAAGGTTACTCAGACTAAAGGTCAGTCGGTCAGAACAATTATTTTCATATTATAAATTTCATTTTTTTAAATGTTTTGTTATTATAGAAAATTATGTATATCTGGATAAACCTATGATAATTACCACTGTTCCTTAAAGAACACCCCCTACAACAAAAATAGAATCGTCTGATTTCCCATACAACTGGCCCCACATTGAAGGCAGCCCCATGCAAATTGTCTGCAACTTTACCTGTCTTTGAGACAATACCCTAAAATGATTGCTGCACCCTCAAATTCCTTGTATTTCTAAACATAATAAATTGCAGGATCGAGGACCAGAGTCTTTGTTTTACCTCATGTTTGGTTTTTGCTGGCTGGCAAGGGTCAGGCGGACTCAGAGGATTTTTGAGGATCTGGGCTTTGCCGCTGTGTGTGCCTAGTGGGCATCCACACTGTATATAAAGCACCTACTGCTTTTTATCTTTCCTGTCTTGGTTCCAGATGCAATCCCCCTGCAAACTGACAGTATGGGCATGTTTACATATCAGCTCTTTGCAGCAAATTAAATGTGGCCTGACAGATTGCAGCTTGTTATTCCTCTTCAAGTGAAAAATGAATAACATTTTAAAGTTTGATAATTTGTTTTGGTGATAACACAAATTTCTATTAACTTTGTCAAGGATATTTTTATTTTTCAGGTTCCTGGGTTGGCTGAGAATCGTCCCTCAGTACTGAGAGGGGATCACTTGTTTGCGGTACCGAAGGACAGTTTTTACAAAGGCAAATTTTACAAGGGCTATGTCCATCGTGTGGAAATGGAAGAACTTGTTCTAGGTTTTGACTCAAGGTAATTTGGTCTTTAAATGTGAAGTTTAATCATTCTAAAATAAACTGAACTGTTGTAGTGTACTCAGTTACATTAAAAATTTGTGATGCAGAAACTTTCAATCAGAGTCGTGCAGTCCAAGTTTAGCAACAGGCCATCACAATGCATAGGATTAGGATGATTTCTAGATATGAGTTTTTATTATTACTATCCATCCTATTCATATTAAATAGTATTGAAATGCTTAGGTAGACATAGAAGATGAAGTAATTGTAGACTAGATGCAGAAGACATTGAATGCTGAGGAGAGATGAGCAATTACAGTAGTTGTACAATATATCAAACATGGTATTGCCTCCAGAGCCTAGCTTTAAATAAAGTTATACATTGTGCTCTGTGACATTTTATGATAATGATATGACATGATAATGTGATATTGTACACTCATATATGAGCAAATCACTGATATTTGAACTTGATTTGATTGTACCTTATCCCTGTCACTGAAAAAGATTTTTTTCTACTTTTTTCATTTTTAGCCTAGTAAAAGGTTATATAGATAATTCAAAGTTTGAAATACACTTTACATTCAACCGGCTACCTTTAAGGCTTCAACATCGAGCAGTGAGCATTCCGATTTTGCTCAGAGATTTCCTTTTCCCCAAGGAAACAACTTTCTTACGTCCACTTTGCAATCCTGCAATAACGTAAGTGAATTTCATTCCTTAGTAAACTTTTAATCCAAGAGCTTTACTTCATAAAGCCCTGTATGCCGAGTTCCACAAATGAAATTAGGAGCCCTGGCATGGAAAATCCCAAAGCTTCAAAGGAATATTCCAAAGGCATCTGTAGGTGGGTGACACGCCCCCTTTTTTGAACTTGTGAATCTCCACAGTGATATTTGACTTTTCCCAAAATTCAACAATTTCATATCTAAACAAGCATCAACTTTTTACTCTGGCTACTACCCATGCTTTCAGACTACCTGGGCAAAAGTGTTTTTTCCTTTATATATATATCTGGACCTTGTATTGTATTGTCAACTATGAGCTATATTTGCAGAATGCTTTGGGATTTTCCATTACAAAGAAAGTGTGATTAAATTGTCAACAAAATTTATTTGGCATAGAATGACTCAATAACATTTAAATTTCCAATGAAATTAACTGTTATTTTGTTTAATTTATTATCAAGGTTTTTTGATAGTAATATTGGAAAAAATGATCAACAAAGTGCAGCAGTTAGACACATTACTGAAGGATCATCAAGGCCTGCCCCATACCTTGTGTTTGGCCCGCCAGGTACAGGAAAAACAGTTACCATTGTAGAAGCCATCAAACAGGTGTGTACTGTCTCATGTCAGGTCTTTTGAGCTATATAACTTATTTGATTGATAACAAGTAGAGTAGAAGAATTTTAAGCCAAAATTAACACAACTATGATAAAAAGTAATGTATCATTTTTTGTCTTTTTTAGGTTAACAAGCACATTGAAGGAAGCATGATCTTAGCTTGTGCACCTTCCAATAGTGCTGCAGACCTGATAGCAGTGAGACTGTTGAAAAACAGTGCAATTTCCAAGTCAGCCATTTATCGTATGAATGCAAAAACTCGGGGTTGGGGCACAGTGAATGAAACTCTTAAGGTGTGTGAAACATTGGGACATTACAATTCTACGGTTCTTCTCGGAAACAAATACCATCAATATATATTTGTAGTATATGCTACATGGTGTACCGAAAGCTTATAATTAATTATTAATGTTTATAACACACTTTTCTTTTGTTGAAAGATTGACTGTTCCATTAGACTCGGCTCCACCTCATCAAATGAACAGTCAGTCTTTCAATTCATGAAAATATTCTTCCCATTGTACTCATAACATTCATTATTTGTATAATATTCACCATGCAATCCTTCAAGATTTTTGTGTGTGTACTATTTTTTTCTTCTTTTTTCATATAATACAGCTTTTTTTCACTCTTCCAACAAAAGTTCTGCCCCAATTACAGTATTGAATGATGTTCTAAAAACTGAATCTCATTATCAGCCAATCATAACATTATTTATGATGTTTAGTTCAATTTTCCTATACCTTATCTAATTTTAAAGTAAGATACAGTTTTAGAATGTTATTTATTTATTTTGCGGCCGCAACAACTTGAGCGATTGGCTAAGCCAAACCTACTCAAGTGGACTGACCATGTGTCATTTTCTGGGTGGCGAACTGGAAGCGGTCCGGACAGCGTGCAAACTCGCCCGATTGATGGGCTTGCCACACAAGGCCTATGATGTTAGGCCTTGTTTGGCAGATGAGCGAATCGACTATATACATAGACAAGGCGCAACAGGGCAAGGGTTTGTCATCTCAGATTATCTTTTTTTTTAAATTATTATATAGTGTAATTATTACATCTTGGTTTGGATATATGGGGAATGAATAAAATACTAATAATTCTTCTAATATTTTTACTGATTTTCAGGAGGCTAAATGTTGCAATTATAACTCCCTGACTTGTGAAAATGAATTTCCTTCTAAAGAAGTGATTCAAAAGTATAGAATAGTGGTGACTACACTAGTTACGGCTGGAAGGTCAGTTAATTGTTTATCATTAACCTACAAAAATTACTCAAACAAAAATCATTGAAGGGTATTGCAAGTGTCTGTGTGTATGTACTCTGTGTGTTTTCCAGGCTCATAACTCAAAAAATGCTGGAATGATTTACTTCAAATTTTCATGCATTGACTAGCGTTACATGTACAGTGTCTTGGTCCACCTTGAATGAATTTGGTGCTGATTGGAAATAAGATGCAAATTTTATTTATATATTTCTGGCTGCAATAAACAGAACCAACTGGAGTGGATCATACTCAACCTCTTTTGGCTAGTCCCAGCTGACTCGAGCGGATCGACTGCAGGCCAGAGTAGGGTGTGCCAAATTCTGGCCGGAGGATTGGAAACGCTCTGCAAAATCGGACATGCAAAATCGTCCGATTGATGGGCTTGCCACACAAGGCCTACAGTATGATGCTTAGGCCGAGTTTGGCTAAGCCGAGTTGACTCGAACGGATTGACTGCAGACCATTATTTTTTTAGTACATAGATATTGCGGAACAGATCGGTGAGGGTTTGTAATCTCAGATTTTCTTGTTATTTTTATTATTTAAAAGACAATTAAAATATATTTTTTACTATCAGACTTGCGAGTGCCAACTTCCCACTCAACCACTTTACTCATGTTTTCATTGATGAAGCTGGACATGCTGAGGAGCCAGAAGCCATCATAGCTGTCTACAGCCTGCTGAGCCCATACAATTTTAAAGGAGGTCAGCTTGTACTTGCCGGAGATCCAAAACAACTGGGACCAGTACTGAGGTCACCAATGGCCATCAAGTTTGGCTTAGGTATGTTTTAATTGGATAAAAAATAAACAACATATTTATTTTGTCAGTGAATGTTGAAGGTAAAAATAAATTTAAGTCAAAACCAGATCTCTGACCACAAAGGCCAGATATTTAAGGGTCAGACTGTGAATGGCATATGGGAGGGGCCCTTCACTCCTCCAAAACAAACAGGTATATTCAAGGTCTTTATTCATAAAAAATACCAAAGGCTGTATATGAATGTATTACAATCACTAAAAAAGTTGAAAATTAATAAACTGTACAAGACAAAATTCAACATCCACAAAACATTACATAAATAAAACAAGCAAGATGTTAAAAGGCAAGTAACAATGGATTAAAAAGCACAGTACAGTACATAAAACCTAATTAAGCTAGCTAAAAACAAACATAAAAATGGTAAAGAAAAAATTAATTAAAAATCATTTTTAAAATAAGTTAATAACAAGGGCATATCAAAAACACATTAATTATTGGAATTGTGGTAAAACAAAAATGGTCTGTTTATTATTAATTTCAGCTACGTCATTCCTTGAGAGGTTAATGACTGAAAACCCACTCTATGCACGTAAAGAGGAGGAACCGCATTACAATCCGAAGGTGATGACAAAGCTGCTGCAGAATTATAGATCCCATCCTGAAATCTTGAAGTTGCCAAATGAACTGTTCTACGATAACGAACTAGAGGCCAAAGCTGACATATTCATGAGAGAGACGATGTGTCGATGGGAAGAACTACCAAAAAAGGTAAGAAGATATCAGGCTTGTTTCCAATAGCATTGAGAGGGGAGGACAGACACTGTGGCTTCTAAGGTATTTATCAATAGACCCATAGCCACCTTCCATAATCCACAGTTGTGCCCCAGCAACTGCTCTTTCCCATGTTCCAGGGCCACAAATGTGACAGAGGAGGAGGGGGTGTGACATTTACAAAAGATGACAATTAGGGTTATAAATTAAAGATAAATTTTTATTTAAAATTGAAATACAATTAAAATAGTATAAAATAGAAATCATATTTGTAGTAGCACTGTGAGACCACCTATGTTTAGAGTGCTTTGTAAATGCTCAAAAGGAATAAAAATCACTATTATCTAATAACAAAATATAAAAATATGTAATAAAAAATATTCATCACTAAAGACAAATACTAACAGATACTGTGTACAGTAATAAAAATGTAAACTCTTTGTTATTGTATTTTTTGCAGAATTTTCCATTAATCTTCCATGGTGTTGAAGGGAAAGATGAAAAAGAAGGAACCAGTCCATCATTTTTCAACACCAAAGAATGTGATGCTGTTCTTACATATATTAAGCAGCTGATGGAGGGAAAGTATTCGGGAAAGAAGTTGCAACAGTCAGATATTGGCATCATCTCACCCTATCGTAAGCAGGTACTAACTATTGAGATTTATGTTTTGCATTGGGAAACACACAGTATATACCTATCAGGATTCAAACTCATTTTTTCCTTTTCAGTACTACTACTCCTTTTTGATTGGCAGTTACTTTAAAAAAAAAAACAGAAAACAAAAAATGCATGAAAATAGGCTGCCAAGTTAGTGCAAACCAGCATTTTGTAGCCCCAAGGCGGGACGGATTATGGAGGGAAAGTAAGAAAAACAATGAGAAAATAGCTATATTCATATAAACTTATATTTAGATCATCTCATTTATTCATGCGGAAAGCTAATTTAATTAAAATCACTAATTCTGTTCAATGGCCAGTTAGAGCCAGATAAATAATAGTAAAGGTAGGAGAAAGGTAGAATAACCCATGACTCGCAGTGTCATTAACTGAATTTGTATGGGCATGGTCTCTGACTTGCTAGTCGCCGTAAAAGGCACTTAGTAGGTACATGCATGTAACTACTAAGTGCCTTTTACACATCATTCCACAACGACAGGGGCTGAAATGAACCATATCATCAGGGTAACCCCCTACTCTTCCGAAAGAATCAATGGGTTCTTTAAGGTGTGCAGCAGCCAGATGTGTACATTGGACCTCCATTTTAAATTCTTATTCGAGAAGACTTGGTTCTACCAACCAAATCCTAGACGAGGACAGGCTCAAACCAGCACCTATGTTAAGGCTATAGTTAGCGGCGCCCCGCCTTACCGCTCGGCCACTCGACTCGCCTTTGTGTGTGTAACAAAAGTGGTGTTTTATATGCAGTATCTTGCATTTTTTTAACAATCAGGTTCAAAAGATTCAGCAAGTCCTTAAGCGCAACTACGAAAAAATCAAAGTTGGCTCAGTCGAAGAATTCCAGGGACAGGAGAGACTAGTCATTATAATATCAACCGTACGTAGTAATAATGAACACTATTTGCAAATGGACAAGGATTTCAAACTTGGTTTTCTAGACAATCCAAAGGCAAGTCTGTAGCTTCTATCAGGTTTTTTCTGTCAAACTAAACCATTAACAGTCCAGCCCACTACCATTGCATGTGACTCCAGTCATTTCAAAGAATCACTTACCAACATCAATCTTGTCATTGTATTTGTACTTTGAACTTTGACCAGGTACATCAGAAAGGTAATTACGGAGGGGGGATTAGCCAGCTCTGTTCTCCCCTCTTGGAAAGTAAAAAAAAGGAAAAAACAAGAAAGAAAGAAAAAGAAATCATTGATCTCCCAAAACGCCTCAGAGGTCATTTTCGGGGTGGGGGGATCTAGAAAACAATGTTGTCTCTCAATCGGCCCCGCTTTTGCCCCCCTTTTGGATATCTCTGAATGCGTCGCTGATTGCGTCATTACAAAAGTTGATGTTGAGGGCACAGAGTTGATTATAATTGAATATTGAGGGACTTAACCTGCGATGTCCCATGCTAAAATATACAAAAGTAACTTCACACTTACCCAATTTCCATGATTAGAACAAAACTTTATTTATAAAATGTGAATTAACATATTTATGTCAATATGATATTATTGTTATGATAATTGACACCAAGAAGACTTAAGATTTACAGATGTAAAGAATTAATAACATTAATTATGATGCATATTATTTTTTAATTGTTTACATTTTGTCTTAAACAGAGATTCAATGTTGCGATCACTCGTGCAAAGGCATTATTAATTGTTATCGGAAACCCTGTAGTGCTAAGCAAAGATAAAAACTGGAAAAGGTGTGATATATATATATATAGATACATTTTTGTTTTGGTGGATAAATATATTTCACTAGTGACTATCATTGTATGTTAAAAAAGATGAAAGCAAAAGAATATAGGAAATGTTTAACATATCTGTAATTGATAACAAAAATACGTTATTTAATTTTTTTGTTGAAAGCTAATAAATAATTTAGCATACTCAACAGACTAACAAATTCATATCTTTAAGCGTAACTTAGATTGAAATTATAAAAATGATATTCGAATAGTTTCATCTGGATTGCTTATTATTGTTGTAGGACTGTTTGATCGTATAAACCGTGCACAATGGATGTTAACGTACTGCGAGCTTTCGTTGATGTTAACTTGTTGACTTTGTCAAGCTATGTGAGCTAGCATCAGTTGTTTTGGCATTGTGTATACAATGCCCTCTGGTGCCAGCTCTATTCCTGTCAGGATTGGTTCCGGGGCATACAATCTTTCCCACATTTTTGTCCAACTCCTTCAGCCGGAAAGACTGGGGCCTAATCCTGACAGAGATAGAGGTGGCACCAGAGGGTTTTGTTTACTCAATGCCCAAAACAAGTGATGCTAGCTCACATAGCCTGACAAAATCATGTTGATAACATCCACAAAAGCTTGCAGTAAGCTAACATACATTGTGCTTGGTTTATTAACGATTAAACAGTCCTACAACTATAAAAATGATGTATTTATGGAAAATATTGCATCTGTTATTTTATATACTGAGATTGATATAAATGTGTCAAATCAGTGTAATGTTGGTTACATGGTCTTTAATTTGTATTATCTCTGTTTTTTCAGTCTTATCTACTTCTGCAATAAAAGCGGAGGCAGCAAAGGAATGAACTATCAAATTGATAATGAAGATGAGGTAAAGAACTTACTCATTAAACTTGATGGCACTAAAATCACTGAGTCTGGTAAGAAAATTGGTTATTTATATATACAGTAGTTTTAAATAATGTTGGTGTCTTTTTTTCTTTAATATTTCAAAGGTACAGTGTTACATCCTTATCCAAAGGAACTGTCTGCAGTATCAATCATACTTATGAATTGACCAATGAGAACATGGTCAGGAATATGTGCTTATTCCACAAATACACATGTTGTCCCACAAACACATATACCTGTTCTTAAAATTTGCTCACCTGTGCTCCATCCTTGGCGAGTTGAGTTGCCAAGTGGTAAGGCAGGGCTGCTGCTAACTACAGCCTTAAAATCATCTCTGGTTCAAGCCACTCCTTGTTCAGGCGCATCATAACCGCAAGGGAAAGGCGCAATATAAAAACCCATTACCAGTACCAGTCAGGCAGGGATCAGTTGGTAGAAACAAGTCTGCTTGAATAAGGACTTTAAATGGAGGTCCAGTGTACACATCATGCTCATGTGCACTTTAAAGC
>NW_022748202.1:859896-904037 GCF_011630105.1 Anneissia japonica | reverse complement strand
GGAGATTTGTTTATGATCAGAAAGAAATGCAAGAAAAGAAAGGGGGAAGAAGGGTGGGAAAGAGAATGTTTATCCAGTCCCCGACCGAGTTACATTTTCTCACAATTCACATTGGCGGATCTGGGGAGGGGCGCCATCGGTCCTGACCCCTCCCTTGGGCCAAAAAAAAGGGAAGAAAAAGAATTCTAGACCTACCTTTTCAGGACCTGTGAGCTGATTTTTTTTTTTTTTTTTTTTTTTTTTTTTACACTTAAGAAAATGAAACATTTTTAAGAACATAAAAATTCATTAAAGCACAATTCAAATGTCCAAAAAACTCATTTCCCGCCATCTAGGAATCACAATTTTCCCGGGGGAGAACCCCCGGACCAACCTTTCTTGTTGGGATTTATCGATTCATGGAAAAAAGAATACGCATGTAACTACTCATTTGTTTATGTATACACACATAAAATAAAAAATGAGAAAAATTTACCTGACCGTTTTCAAGAGGGGAAACCCTTGAATGAGGGGAAAGTAATTAAAAGACACCTCAAAAGTCGGGAAAACTAATTTCCGCCTTCCAAAAAACTCATTTCCCGCCATCTAGGAATCACAATTTTCCCGGGGGAGAACCCCCGGACCAACCTTTCTTGTTGGGATTTATCGATTCATGGAAAAAAGAATACGCATGTAACTACTCATTTGTTTATGTATACACACATAAAATAAAAAATGAGAAAAATTTACCTGACCGTTTTCAAGAGGGGAAAACCTTGAATTTTGAAGAAATTAAAAAGTCATTTATAAATGACATTTCAGAAGTCAGGAAAGCTCATTTCCCGCCATCTAGAAATCGAAATTTTCCCGGGAGAACCCGGACCCCCTTTTTCTTTGGTGTTATTGATTCATTGAATCATTTTCAAGAGGGGGAAAACCTTGAATTTTGAAGAACTTAAAAGTAATTAAAAGACACCTCAGAAGTCAGGAAGCTCATTTCCCGCCTTCTAGGAATCAAAATATTTTTTGGGGATTTATCGACTCATGGAAAAAGAAATTCGTATGCAACTACTCATTTTTTTAATGTATATATACACACATAGGCCTAAGGTCTATCTACTGTAATAACAATGGAAAAAAAAATTACCTGACCGTTTTCAAGAGGGGAAAACCTTGAATTTTGAAGAACTTAAATTGAAGTCGCTATTAAAAGATACTTCAGAAGTCTGGAAAGCTTATTTCCCACCATTTAAAAATCAACATTTTCCCGGGGAGAACCTGAACCTCTCTTTTCTCTTTGGGTTCATTGATTCATTATAATAATTTTCAAGAGGGGAAAACCTTGAATTTTTAAGAACTTAAAAGTAACTACAAGACACCTCAAAAGCCAGGAAAACTAATTTCTGCCTTCTAGGAATCAAAATTTTCCCGGGGGAGAATCCCAGACCCCCCTTTCTTTTTGGGATTTATCGATTCATGGAAAAAATCGTATGCAACTACTCATTTTTTTTTTTTTTATGTATGTATACACACATAAGGCCTATTTTTACTGTAAAAGCAATGGGAAAAAATTACCTGACCATTTTCAAGAGGGGAAAACCTTGAATTTTGAAGAACTTAAAAGTAATTAAGACACTTCAGAAGTCGGAAAAGCTCATTTCACGCCATCTAGGAATCAAAATTTTCCCGGGAGAGAACCCCCGACCCCCCTTTTTTGGGGGTTTATCGACTCATGGAAAAAAATCGTATGCAACTACTCAATTTTGTTTTATGTATGTACACACACATAAGGCATAGGCCTATCTACTGTAATAACAATGGGGAAAATTTACCTGACCGTTTTCAAGAGGGGAAAACCTTGAATTTTGAAGAACTTAAATTAAAGTCGCTAAAAGATATAATACTTCAGAAGTCGGGAAAGCTCATTTCCCACCATTTAAAAATTAACATTTTCCCGGGGAGAACCTGAACCTCCCTTTTCTCTTTGGGTTTATTGATTCATTATAATAATTTTCAAGAGGGGAAAACCTTGAATTTTGACGAACTTAAAAGTAATTAAAAGACACCTCAAAAGTCGGGAAAACTAATTTCCGCCTTCTAGGAATCAAAATTTTCCCGGGGCAGAAGCCCAGACCCCCCCCCCCTTTTCTTTTTGGGATTTATCGCTTCATGGGGAAAAATCGTATGCAACTACTATTTATTTTTTTTATATTTTTATGTATGTATACACTCATAAGGCCTATTTACTGTAAAAGCAATGGGAAAAATTACCTGACCATTTTTAAGAGGGGAAAACCTTGAATTTTGAAGAACTTAAAAGTAATTAAGACACCTAAGAAGTTGGAAAAGCTCATTTCCCGCCATCTAGGAATCAAAATTTTCCCGGGGGAGAACCCGGACCCCCTTTTCTTGGAGCTTATCGATTCATTGAAAAAAGAATACGTAGGCCTACGCAACTACTCATTTTTTTATGTATGTTTACACACATATCTGGCCTATTTATAAGAATGAGAAAATTTACCTGACCGTTTTCAAGAGGCGGGAAAACCTTGATTTTTGAAGAACAAAGTCATTCGACAACTAGCTCAAAAGTCGAGAAAAGTCATTTCCCGCCATCTAGAAATCAAAATTTTCCCGGGGGAGGACCCTGACCCCCTAGATTTGATTCCAGATCTGCATGATTTTATATTCCCATTCATCTTATAAGTGGGCCCCCCCCCCCACTTTGGAAAACGTTCCGCCGGCCCTGTAAAGAACCCATGGCATTTTTCGGAAGAGTAGGGGTACTACCCCAACCCTTGTCATTGGCGCCACTGCTGCTGTGGAACCCACTGTTTGAAACTTTTAGATTTCTTGTGGAAAAATCTTTGGCACAGCCACTGGAGACCATCTTTAATAATATATCAGATTAACCAATGAAACTGATTCCCCAGGTTGGTGATTTTTTTTTTTTTGGTATATAAACCGTGTAAAGAGGACAGAAGCTGACATCAGTTGTCCAGTTCATAGGAACACCTACAGTGGATCTACTACCCCTAGATTACTTCTTCAAAGTCATCTGTGACTCAACATGTCAATTTTTCCATTTCTCAGCTCTGGAAGAAGAAAACAACACAGGTATCAGCCCCGTCACGCAGCATAATGACCCACCATGGCGTACAGAACGGTAAAGGTCCAACCCAATACCAAGGACTGGAAAGTGGACTAATTAAATGTTACAACTATTAGGCAGACAGTCAAGGAATATGTGGAAGTTGGAAAAAGTTTGATATTTCACCCAGTTAGATGTTCAATTTAAACTGAATAATACCATATATTCTCACATATAAGACAAGGCTTAAAATAGCAAATTACTATAAAAAAAAAGGGGGGGGGGTTCATTTTATATGCTTAACACATAGCAATTTTTTTATATTTAAATCATGTTCGTCTTATGTGTGGATCGTCTATAACATACAAATTTACTTCTGAAATGAAGCCACTAACTGTTATTATGAAAGAACACAATTAATGTGGTGAAATAAGGTTTTGATGAACCCATAAAATGGTACAACCATATTTAGAAGATTGGTCCTACATTTGGCTCCGTTTTTAGCCAGCTAGGTGCAGTATCTAGACCATAAAAGGCAGCAAAAAGTAGGAATTCCGACAATGAAACAAAGGGTTGTCCTATACGCCACACATAAAAAATTGTCCAGAAATCTTACCAAGCTCTGGGGCGTTTGATACGCGGATCGTCTTATATGTGAGTATATACGGTCGTATATGGCCTGATATGAAAAGTTTTGACAGTACTGTAATAATAAAATGTTCACCAGTGTAGATTTATGTTATAGCTTGCAGAATCAGTTGTAGCACTTTACTCATGATTCAGTCAGGCTTCACTTATTTGTCACAAAGGGCTTATTCATTACATTTCTAAAAATCTATTATGGTGGTTTTAAAGTTACTGTAGATTCGTAGAAGTGATTAGTGGGTGTGTAGTTTGGTTAATGGCATGTATTTTAATATTATTAGCCATTCCAAGAGTTTACAGCCTCTGTTAACTAGATATTCTACTCAGCATTTTTAATTATACATCTCATTTTATACTGTATTTGTAAATTGATATACTATTAATCTAAAAATGTATGCCTGTTAAAATTGCCTTTAAAAAAAAAATCTCTTATGAACTGCCTTCTTAGTAGTCCTCTTTTTGAAATGGAGAGTTTTATTACACAATGTGTGTATAAAAAATATCAACTAGGACTCAATTTATTGGGAAAAATGATTGATTGACAGAAATCATGGTTTATGGTATATCAGTTTATATTAATTGTGTTTTATTTAAACTGTTTAAACAATTGATAGATTTAATGTTTAATGGAAATTCGCTGTAAATAATACAAGTGCAATTTTTGGGCACGAAATCTTTATTCAGCTAAAGATAAACTGTTTTCTCTTTTTTTCCCATCATTATTTAGGATGTAGTGTCGTGCTATAAGGTTATTAACTTTTCAAATCAGCATGGAGTTGAATAGTCCAGTGGTTAAAATGCTTGCCTTCTGATTCCAGAATCGTGGGTTCAATTCCTGTCAGCTGGAATGTTTCTCAAGACTAAAAACAACTCCACTCTTTTTATGAGGCTTAGTTTATAAAGCATCATTCTCATTCTGTTAACTGGCGAGTGTACATGCTGTTGGATGTGAGGGAAGTGAACAAAAAAAAAACATGCATTTGTGAGACTCACATATCCCTGGCCCAGTTCCTATTGTCAGTTGTTATACTGATTGACACTCTGGAAAGGTCAATTGCTGTAATCTGGATCTCATTAAAAGTTAAAACCCTGTTGATCCTTCTTAACATGCAGATGGTTTTTGTTTAAATTATTTTTTAAAGTTTTCTTCATACATTTTCCTCATAGACAGTACATATTAAGGTCATTGGTACTATTTTAAATAAATATATGTTTCATGTTTTTACAAATTTTAAATGCATGTAATTTTCTCAAGTTATGTCAAGCATCTGATTTGTTAATTGTATAGACCAATGTGTTCTAATAAACTACCTTAAGTCTGAGTTGGCTTTTTAAATTTAGAAAAATTGCGAATGGTAATGGTAAATGGTCTGTATTATTGAATAACACACCTAAATAGATCCTTGTCATTTGATTGTTGGATTTCGTGTCACATGACATTGGTTATTTACCCCATTTTGTCACCACTCATGGAAATTTAGTTGCACTGTTCATTTTTACTTCCATCCATGTATTTTCGTTCCATCCATTTCGCTCCATCGCACGGCGGCTGACTTCAACCTAATATAATCTTTTGATTGGTTAAAAAGATGCTGGACTGTTCCATTTAGTAAAAGGGTAGATTTCCATAAAATATCTAATGACAAAAATCTCTATTCAGAAAAAAATTGATTTTTTTTTTCCCCATAAAATATCAAATGACAAGAATCTATTTTAGGTGTGGTTATAAAACAAATAATGAATGTTTTTTATTCGCTCAATGGACAGAATATTTTTATTTGTTGAAAGATTGACTGAATTCCATTCATCTGGACTCTGCCTCGTCGAATGGAACAGTTAATCTTTCTACTCATGAAAATATTCTTCCCATTGCACTCATAAACATTCGTTATTTCTATAATGATTATTTAATGAGTGGCTGTTGAAATGGAATTACAATAATATATTTGGTTGAAACTTTTTTTTATTATTTTGTAGTTTATTGTTGACTATCAATTTATCTGTCTAAAAAAAATAAATGTGAATGGCTTATAATGTAGATAAAAATACAGATCTTTACGATCTTTCAAGATATGAGTATTTTTATCATTGGATCATCTATTTTATTATTGCATTAATAAATTTGGTTGAAACAATTTCATTTGTTTCCGTAGTTTATTGTCATGGTTATCAATTTATCCCTGTAGCAAACCAAAAATCCATTTAGCAAACATAAATTAAATTAGCATAAAATATTCAAATAAATATCAATAAAATATATTTCAAAATATATAATTATATGTGTTAAAAATCATCAATGACATCAGTCAAAAGTTGATAAGATAAAAACATTAAAAATACAATAAAAATTGAAATACAAGATTGCAGCATATGGAACTTATTTTGTTACAGTCGAACAGTACTGTAATTATAATTCAATTAAATGAAGTGTATAAATGTATGGTAAAGTGCTCGAGTCACGCAGGTGGATGTAATTGTTTTCAAAGCCATTTTCTATTTTTCGACTGACGACAATAGCAGGTTCACTCTGTAGTCAAAATGGCTTCCAAGATTGCACGAGCGGCGAATATACTCTCTAAACTTTCTTCAAAACCAGCAGTTGTAAGATATTATGCATTAAATTTAATATTTTAATAATAAATATTGAAACATTATTATTTATAAATAAATACAGTTACAGCTTATATCAATAAGTGACCTTTTTCTAGGCTAAAATGTTAACCGGGTTCGTCGGCGGAGGGCCAGCCTAGGCTAGGCTAACAGTGCAGAACTGTAGTCTAGGCCCCTATCTATGCCTAGATAGGTTGCTGTACCTAGGTCCTAAGTGGGAGTACAGTTATAGATGTTCTAATCCCAGGAGCTCAAAATTCGAGAGACGGAAAGTGTGCTGGAGAAGGTCGCCACTTTTCCCCTTCCCAAAGTTAAGTCGGGCCTAGACTCTAGGCTAGAGTTAAGTCGGGCCTAGGGTAGGCTAGCCGGTTTCGGCTAGCCTAGCTAGGCCTAGTAGTAGTGGGTGCAGGTCAACTCGGCCCTTAATTAACCAACTCGGACTAGGCTAGGCCATGGCCTGAGTTAAGAAAAAAAAACGTGTTTGGATTTACGTAAAACATCAGAACAATATCCACGGCTTTTTAAAATTTGAATTTAAAATCTTTTGATAAGAAAGTATAATACATACTCCAAGTATTGAAATACACGCCATCGTGTTGGGATTCAAAAAAAAAATCTTTTGATGTGTTCAAAGTAACGCTGATCATGATCATAAAAATAAGGCCACGGGAATGAAAGTTGTAGGTTTGCGTCCACTGCCCGCATGCCTAAAAAGCTACCGCACGAAAATTTTCATTATTTTGAAAAGTTCATTATTTTGAAAAAAAATATAATTCGTTTTAAAAAACGGACTTTCTAAGTCGTAAACAGACAGAAAAATGATCTATTCATCACTGATCACTCGTCGCGAACACTGAGCGAAGGCAGGCCTGGCCACATCGCACCATGATCGCCGATCACTGCTGGGTTCATTTACGGGTCAAATCGATCTTTCTGACCAATAGGAAATCTTGTATGTTTAAAGAGGTCTTAAATGTAGAAAAGGATCTGTTTTATAGGCTAGTGTACATTTATGACTGTAAGAAGAGACAGACAGAGGGATCACTAAACATTGTTTCTTGGGAATAAATGTAAAATTACCAATGCCGCGGCTTGTGGACAGCATTTATAAAAAAAATAATGAAAAATGAAAAAATGCCTCATGTGTTTTCAAAATTTTTCGGATGCAAACCTACAACTTTCATTCTCGTGGCCTAAGGCGTATGCTGACATTATTATTTTTAGTGAGTGCACAAAGAAGAAATTCAAAGAAATACTAAAAATTTAATTGCTAACAAAAATGAAACTAATTAGGCCTAACAATTTACTGGTGTTTTGGGGTTCTTTTTTTGGGAGACCCTTCCTTGATTGCATTAGTGTTGCTATATTTCCAGTACTGATTTATTTCGAGTAATGCACTTGTCAATTGTAGGGCGCCTCCCCTCCCCCCTTGGACCCGGGCCTAACGGGGACTTAGCCTTGGGTTTAATTTCCGAAACGGTCACATGCATGTGAAAGTCCGGGCCACTTCTGGCAATGCGGGGCATCGTTTTAACGTACGTACATACCTAGCTAAGTCCCCACCACTTACCACCATTGTCCCGGTAAAATGCCCCGCTAATATAAATGATTGGATGATAACACCTACTGTACTTGAAGATTTAGCCTAGGTCTGAATCGGAGAAGCGCATGAGGGCTAGGCAGGAGCTAGGCCAGGAGATGAGCTTGCTTGATGGAAGCACTACGCATGTGTATCACTAAGCAGATATTTCCATGGAAGTTTGGAAAAGTGTGAAAAAAAAGGAGTGTATTGACAGATTGATCATAGAAAAATAAAGTAATTGATTGATTGATAGGGTTTAATTATTCAATATCAAAACAGAAATGAGACCTAAATGAGAAAATGAATACATGTTAATAGAAACAGATTTCCTTTCCTCGGCTCATGTACTGGCGTATTTTTGACGCAAACTAGGTCAAATTCATGGTTCACTAATGTTCATGTAACACACTCACACACGCCGCCATCTCTGTACTCGGTGTTGTGTGGTTGGAGGTTCAAATTTTACCGGTAGGCGATTTTTAAATAATTACCAAAACACACAGTAGTTGCTGACTGAATGCCTAAGGTAGGACCAGACCCGGTTTGACGTCACTAGGCCTACACACGAAACCATGGCTACTCCGTAACGTGTAAAATTCCCGGCTCTTTCGAGGCCTGAAACATCTATAAGTAAATTTTAGGTTCTCTCCCGGTGCTACAGGAACACAACTATGTGTACGTCCCCGGCTCAATCCCAACTAGCGCCCCTCTAAGGCTGTCTCTTATACACATCTAGATGTGTATAAGAGACAGGTGCATAACACCATGGATACTGTCTACCACAAAAATCTGAAGAAGACTTTTTTCCAGTGGAGGTGATTAGGCAGTACACCGGGAGGCGATCTAGTACTCTCTTCTGAAGAGTGCACTGCATTTTTATTAACGTGCACACGGGCCATAATGCTTAAGTGTCTCATCTGAAAGGCGGTACGCTCTCGTAATTTGCATTTCAGCCCTCCAGCTGAAATACAATAAGAGCAGCGATGGGAAGTGAACCGTGGACCAAAAGATAGCCACAGCTCAGCACACACGCAGTGGCTACCACCAGTTTAGCCGACTGAGCTAAGCTATTCTCTAAAATTTACCACAAAATAAAACCAATATAATATTTTTTAATATTATATATTTTATTATTTTATATTAAGAATTCCATATTTTTACTATGCCTAGGTTGTATTTTTTGGAATATAATATTATTGCCAATGTGAATAATAAACAAGAATCATTTTTTACATTTATATTAAAAGTTACCAGCCTCTGCTATCAATTGTCGAAGATTCCGAAGCACTCAAGCATCTTACCAACAGACATTAGTAAATGTCCCAGAGACAAAGGTTACCACTTTAGACAATGGGTTCCGTGTAGCAACCGAAGATAATGGCACATCAACTTGCACGGTAAGCACTATTATTAGGATCAAATTATGGAATATATTTTAGTAGTAACGATGATGCAAAATACAGATTGTGGTTAAAGAGAAAGAGGAGGTCACATTTCAATATTTGTTGCTATATTTTTACATAACAGTGAAAATACAAATTCATTCAATTAATATAAGCATCTTTCTCAATTAATTTTATGATTTGTTTATACAACATTTCCCCCAAATTTGAACTGTACGTAGTTACCAGTCTTGTTACCAGTGTGTGTTTGTGCTGTGACCGATACACAACTTTCTTGTTGTAGTAAGTCTAGGCTAGTAGACAAAATGCCAAAACGAAAAAAAAAAACATTTTCCTATTTTGAGGAGCAATATTTTTACTGCAAGGCAAAGAAAAATAAACCTTTTAACTCTACAGCCATTCCTATTCAGGGGACACCCTATTACAGGTTAATAAGGGTTCTACTGTATTCAATTATTTACTTTACAAATTATTTTACATTTTTTTCCATAACAGGTTGGATTGTGGATTGATGCGGGAAGTCGCTATGAAAATGCAAAAAATAATGGTGTTGCTCACTTCTTAGAACATATGGCATTCAAGGTAAGCAGTTGGTAAATGTATCAAAGTCCTTCCCATGACCTATAAAGCAAGCTGATGAATTATAGCGACCAGGATCTAGTGGTGGTCATGTGATGTATCTGTGGTAGAACATGCAGCAAAATCAGTGAATGTGAGAGTAAATGGCAAAGAAGGCAATATCGATTGATGGAAATTGCATATTTCTACTCAATTTGGCATGCTCTTTGCACTTAGACTTAGGAATTCACATAATATTTGTGAACCTTGAGCTAGCCTAGAAATGGTAGTGTGTCCCACTTGCAGTACACGGGTAAAAGATTATCGCATACAAATCTAGCTGCAGATGTGCAGGGGCCTAGGCCTAGCAATTATTGAAAAATCTTGGGCTCTCTTCTCAGTTCTTACAATGCTGATCTCTAACTTTCACAGATTGACCCACCTTCGTATTTTTGGAGGAATACGATAAAAAATTTTTACATTTTTAAAATTAATTTTCAATTTAGACCTTTGAATTTTAAAAAGGCAAATAATATCAAATATATTGAACATTTTTATAACAATTTAATATGTTTTACTGGATTCAAATAAGGAAGGTTACGATTTAGTGAAGGCTAAAACTAATTGTTAAAAGACAAGGATAATAATGTAGTGTGAAAATAATAGCTATAATTATATATTTGGCTTGTCTGTTAAATTGTGCAATTTAAGTAAAATGTCTCAAAATTATTAGACTTAATTTTTGTGTAGATATTATCAACATTAATTCCACAAATTAGTTTGCTGGCTGACTTATGATGTTTAACTTGAAAAAGATTACGTTTTTGTTAAACCATCTCATCTTTTTTTAATTATTATTTAATAGTATTGTTTAACTGTATTTCTTTTCTTATTATACTGTAGAACATTATTGTTAATATTAGTTTGCTATTGTTATTTATTATTATTACTAATTAAAAGAAGAATAATTCAAATTCAAATGACATTTATTCAATGATGGCAGTAATAAAGGTGTACATTACTGTACAATACAAATACAGTAATATAAAAGGGAAAGGTTAGTAAAAAAAAAAAAACCATCATTGGGATCATGACTATAAGTAAAACTCGTCAAGACCCCATGAATAGAAAAAAGGAGAGATGAACCTAAAAGCTACCATAATTATTTTCTGATAGTACAATGATAAGTATTCTTTTTAATTGTACCTTTAAAGACGAGGAAACTGAATTTTTAATTGAAACATCAAGATCATTCCATAAATTAGGACAAGCAACAGAGCAAAAAGATTGACTTTTTCTGAGTCTTCCGATCTGTATCTAACAATTATTGTTATTGTTGTTATTATCAATGAATACAGGGCACCAAGAACAGGTCACAGATGAACTTAGAGTTGGAAATAGAAAACATGGGTGCACATCTAAACGCGTATACATCAAGGGAACAAACAGTTTACTATGCTAAGTGTTTCTCAAAAGATTTACCAAATGGTGAGTTCTTCATACTTTTTTTGTCAACCCTATATGGGTTAATAGATGTAATACAAAATCGGGATATTCTTGTTTGTCTATTGTTTCTTTCAAAACCAAATATAATAGGATAGTATAAACCAGATGTAATGGTAAGCTACATACAGTAACTGTCCATTTTATGTTTTTCAGCTGTTGAAATCCTATCAGACATTATCCAGAATAGTACCCTTGGCGAATCAGAGATTGAAAGAGAACGCGGCGTCATCCTCCGAGAAATGCAGGTAAGTGAATTTAATTGAATTCAAGCTGTTGTATCCCTTGGTTGGTTAGTGTATGTTTGTGCTTGGTTAGATTAAAGGTTCAGTTGTGTCACATGACAACATTCTGTTTCAATTTTATCTGCAACATCGGTGAAGCGGCACTTCACTTGTGTCCTTGAGCAAGGCACTTTATCTGTGTTGCCTCTCTTCTTCCAGGAGTATAAGTGGATATCTGATGGGGTTGCTTGCTGCTGTGCCAATATGGCAGCAATATTTAAGCATGTGATCCCAATGACCAGGGAAAACAGAGCGTTTCGTAACCTAAAGGAAAGGCGCTATGTAAATACCAAATAACAAATAAATGTAAAGTTATATGCCACATCATAATATAATGAAGCCAGCATATTGCTAGAGAAAGCTTGTGTATTAAGTAATTCAAGTTAGTCTATAAAGTGCCACCAGTGTTTTCATTTCATATATCTACTAGACTAACTCTTTCTGCTATTATATTCATCATATTAATAACAATAAGAATATTACAATATTTTCCAAGGATATTAAAGCTCGTGCTCAATTATAAGCCCAGTTAAGGTTGATTTCAGTTGCTATAATTTTAACTATTGAATGCAGATGGACTGTTAAGAGGTCCTGAAATGAAAGACTTGCATTGAAGTCATAAATAGAAACAGGCTACAAGTCTGTATTCCTAGGCCTACTTATCACTTTCATGGGACTCAGTAAAATGCGGTACATTTGAACCTCTTAAACACCATCTTCGGGCCCAGGTATTAAGGATGATATCAAGAATGATAAAAATAACAATAATTACCAATATTCTGCATTGTTTAACCATTGTGCATTAAAAGAGATTTTTACTCAGTGATATTATTGATTGTCTTGTAGGAGGTAGAGACTAATCTTCAGGAAGTGATCTTTGATCATCTTCACGCCACAGCTTACCAAGGTACCGCTCTCGGAAGAACTATCTTGGGACCCACAGAAAATATCAAGTAAGACTGCTCTTGAATTATCATCATCAACATTACATCACCATGATCACCACCATTACCAACATCCTAATCATCGTCAGCATGATAATATTTATGTTATTAATTGGATATTTTTGAGTGTTAGATGGGTTTATTTGATAGAATAATATTTTTAGTGTTTTGTGTTGGCTAAACTGGTAGTAGCCACTGTGTGTGCGCTGAACCCTTGAGATCTCTTTGTCCCCGGTTCAATTTCCATCGCTGCTCTCCTTTTATTTTAGCTGGAGAGCTGAAAGGCTACGATAGCACACCGTCTTTCAGATGAGATGTTTAAGCCATTGTTCCCGTGTGCATTATGGGCCAATGTGCATGTTAAAGAATGCAATTCACTCTTAGGAAGAGAGTAGGGATGTCTCTCCCCCATTCACCACCAGAAGGACCCCACTGGAAATAAGTCGTCTTCAGACTTTTGTGGGTGACTCTTAGTGTTTACGACAAATATATCCATCCATCCATTGTTTCCGAGACATTGCAACTTGTAAATCTTGCTGCTGTTCGCACTAGAATACGGATAAACTAACCGGCGTGTCGGTTAGTTTTACCAAGTAATTCCTGTGCGATTGGGGCTTTATTTTTCATACTGAGTCAGAGTGAGCTCCTCAATCAATTGATGCATGATGTAAAAACAATAGTGTAGGTTAAGTAAAATTATTAAAGTATGATGACTGATGACCCTGATTTCTAGTTGTCACTGTGCTGGGAAAAAATCTTATCGTCATCATCCCACATCCCTCTATTATTTGTTGTCCCACAATTTGATACCTTTTGAAAACACTCAAACCTTTACATATGTTTTTTTTTTTTTTTTTTTTTCGTGTAGAACAATCACCAGGCAAGATCTACAGGATTACATTAGCACTCATTACAAAGCACCGAGAATTGTCCTTGCTGGAGCTGGAGGGGTGGATCATGACACTCTGGTCAACCTCGCAAGTAAACATTTTGGAGGCCTAGGAACTGAATATGAAAATGAAATACCTCAACTGGCACCATGTCCATTTACTGGCAGTGATGTATGTAATAGTTATTATTTGTTGTCAAGTTCATATTAATTTATCAATGTTTGCTGCCCTCTATAGTTTAAATTATTTTCGATTGTACATCATCATATTATATTTAATTGCCTTATTTTGAGTGAACTAGCTTCCTCCATTATTCTCTATCTCCCATAATCTCCTTTAGTTCTTCAATCCTTAATAACCAAGTATCATTTTTAAGCCTGTATACAAACTTTGCCTAATGAATCATAGCCTTTGCAAACATAGGGGTTGATACTTTTTGGAGCTGCCATAGGGCTCTTCATTTGTTTTATCCTCCTTTACAATATTCCAATTATCACCCTAATCAACCTTGAGTATGTGTCATCCAGCATATTACTCCTTTGTTAATGTCCAGCTTTTTGATATATAAATATTCCTATAATTTTATATAAATTATTTAGTATTAAGGTGTCACATTTATTCTTGAATTTTGCAGATCCGTGTACGAGATGACAATATGCCGCTAGCTCATATCGCAATTGCCGTTGAAAGTGTTGGGTGGTCACACCCAGACACGATACCCCTTATGGTAGCAAACACTGTAAGCTAATAATTATTATTTGTATTTTTATCAGAAATTAGAACCGTAAATGACCAAATATGCAACCCTGCTCTTAAAAAATGTTTGACGACTTCAGTACGCATGCTTATTCAAGAGAAGTACTTATTTAAGCCGAAAGGTCCACTGATTAATCTCAGATAAGATAATTATGTCATCATCAGTGGCGTCCTGATGATGACATAATTAATGTCGAAATATTGAATCCCAACACGATGGCGTGTATTTCAATACTTGGAGTATGTATTATACTTTCTTACTTATTTAAGATTGTGAATTATTGCAAATTTTTTACTGTTGCAATTTTATTAAACAATAGCCAATATACAGTGTAACTTTTCTTTAAACCTAGGAATTTCTGACATATTGCAATGATATTTTTGAATTTGTAAGAATTTGGTTGTTTAATAGTGTCCTGCTGATAGAAAATATCAAGGCATATTGAGTAATTATGTACATGTGAATAAGCCCTGATGTTTATTCAAAATAGATTCAATTTTGGTGCTGTGCATTTATATCTATTTTGTGAATACTTACCTGGATGAACCGATATAAGCGAGATTCCTATTGTAACTTACCCGCGATAAATTAATGGAATCGTCTAACCCAGACGTATATAATGCGTAAAATTTCCTTTGGCCATGAATGGTATATACTTAACTGCATACTGAAAGAATATTTTTGAAAGAACAAAGGCACATTCTCTTTCTGTGTTTTTATTGTTTGAGCAATCGTTATGGAAGTTTGAGGCTTGTTTTGTAACGCCGATGCATTATATACGCATGAGGTAGGCGATTCCATTATTTTTCATGGGTAAATTCCTTTAGGAATCTGGCTTATACAGGTTCATCCAGGTAAGTATCTCACTCATAGACAACAACATCACTTCTGATTTTTGTGGTTCAGGAGAAGCGCCTACTTGGTCATTTATGGCCTGATGATATTAATTTATGTTTTGATTGACATTGGCAGGCTCCAAACTAGGAAACATTTTTTTTTCCTCTTCCTGTAAATTACAAACTTCATGAGCATCAGTCAGTCAATAAATCAATCAACTGCTGATACATTTAATGCACCAGATTCCAGAACTAGGTTCTGCTAAATGCTTATTCTTACTTCAAAAATACTTAACATGCATTAAATTAACAAAATTTATCAAAATGGAACTAGAGAAAAATTAATATGATGATAGCCAGCAGCTGAGGGAATGATTTGTTTAATTATTCCGGATAAATACATATGTTGAAAATTTATATGAAATTTATTCAAAAGTACAAATCAGTTAAAGAGAAGGACGATGCCAAATGTTTAACAAAGTGGTCTTAAAAATAATCCAGGAAAGTAATGAAAAAGTCAAATTTATTTCAAATGGGATCCTGTACATTGAGTTTACATCAAATGCTCTTAAAGGAAATAGTGCAAAACATCTTCAAACCAACAACACAAACACCCAACACTACACAAAACAAAGTCAAAACCCCCAGCACCACACCAAAACATTTGCAGCAGCACAGTTTGAACATTGGGTGGGCCAAAGTAGGCCATATGTTTATATCATAGTCAATATTCAAACATACAATATTTGGCAGATTATTGGGAGGCGTACAGGATGGGTTGGCCCACCCACTCAAATTGTTGGGTGGGCCTAAACTTACCCTTTTCCACTGTCAGTACATCAAATCATGCTTTAGTGCATTCAAGTTCCTAAAAGAATATAAACCTTGCACATACAACCACCTTACAAGCGTACACAACAAAACGTAACACTATGACTTGCACTACAAGAAAGCAATTATAAATTTGAATGATAAAACGTTTAAAAATATGCAATTTACAAATAATTTACAAAAAGAAATATGTAAATTAATAAATAATATAAGATTGCAGTATGGCTGTACATACAGTTTCCTATTAAAATGTAAATTGTAATCTTCTGACTATATTTTTGTTTTTATTTTTTAGTTGATTGGTAGCTGGGATCGATCTTTTGGTGGTGGAAATGTAAGTTGATATGATGCGGTTATTGGGAAGAAAAGCATTGTTCAAATTTAGGCCAAAAAAAAATAAATTTGAATATATAGGGTTGGATTTTTTTTTTTTTTTTAAGCTTTTAAGCGTTTACTTGTGATCACCCTTAGTTGACCCCACTTTTCTGTTATGCTTTTCTTTTATAAGATTTGTTGTATAATGTATGAATATTACAGTATTTGATCAATAATCATTGATATAATTATAAAATCTTGCAAATTCAAGGTCATCTTTTCTTATGCAATAATGTTTTTATTTCGCCAAGGAGCCCAAATAAAAATAAGTTTGTTGTGCTGCCGAAGCAGTGATATTTGTAAATCAGGGTCAGTGAATTTAGAAGTATTTTTTTGCTATTGGTCTAAGCCAGTCTCACACGTTGCAATTTTGCTTATGATAATGAGATATGAAATATACACATCTAATTTTTGGAGATTTCAAGGCAGTGGTGAGCTTATTAAAAAACTTTTATATTTTTCCTGAAATTTTCCATTTTTGTCAAAAATATATGTGACTTGCTCACACAAAACTCAAAGTGGGAAAATATTAAAACTTTTTTATATAATTACATTCGATTTATTTTGTTTGTTAATGTTTTTTAATATTTAATGAGCAATGTTGGTTGTTTAACGAAAAATCGTGTATAATCGATTGTAGTTACTGTTATTAATTGACTGGAATAGTCGTAGCAGGGTCACCCACGAGCAAGTTAAAAGCATGACCCTCCCCCTTCCCAAATTTATGATCCTTGATGAAGAGAGGCAAACGTAAGTAAAGTGTCTTGCCCAAGGACACAAGCAGTGCGATGAGCATCGGCTTCGAACTCACGATCCAACACTTTACACGCAGCGCCACACGTTTACACGGAGTGTTATTATTACAAATGAAAAAAATTATAATTTATAGCTTCAGTGTATGTGCACAAGATGCTGAATTAATGCATGACTGCATGCACAAGGAACATTAACATTACCAGAATATAATGTTATTTATATAAAGGGTAACAAAATTTAACTTGTAGATTACATATATTGTAAGATTATGTTGTCAAATGATGGATAGTATATGAACGTAATACTATAAAAATATCAAATTTTTAATGTTTTTTGCAACTTGATATGATTTTTGGGAACACGTCAAATATATTTTTTTACTAAGGAGTCCAAAATACGTAAATGATATTTTAAAAGTGTACTAGTGCGTTTCAAATGTTATGTCTACTGTATGGCACCTGAAAATGGCACTCTCACACTCATATTTGAATGAAATTTTCTTTTTTCTCCTTTTTATTTGCACGTGGGTTGGTCCCTCCTTTGCAGCCCCTAGAATCCTTCTCAACATATGATGGGAGATGGCTAGCTATGAACCCTAGCATTTGTCCTAAGGCTACAGAAGAATATCCTGACTTACCGACCCTAATTATTAACTGTCACTGTGCTAGGAAATCACAATTTTTATTTATTTTTATCACCATTGTTAAAAATACGGATATTGCATTCTTCATCATTGCTACATATTTAAATAAAAAAAATTTTTTGACTCAAATTAAAGGTGAGGGAGGGGGATATTTGGTTCTCTCCCATGGATCCCTCTGTGGTTGCCATCATTGTTACAAGTCCTTTTATGTCAGTGAAGCAGTATGGGGTCTGCATGTTGTTTGTTTGTTAGTGACCTGCATTATCCACATCGCAGTGCTGTTAGGAAATTGATCTGATTCAAAGGAAATTTGATTAATGCGTTGTCATGACGATCGATCGTGCAGCATTTGAATTGAAGCTTCAAACAGAATTGAAGCTTTTAAGCATTTACTTGTGATCACTCTTAGTTGACCCCACTTTTCTGTTATGCTTTTCTTTTATAAGATTTGTAGTATAATGTATGAATATTACACTATTTGATCAATAATCATTGATATAATTATAAAATCTTGCAAATCCAAGGTCAACTTTTCTTATGCAATAATGTTTTTATTTCGCCAAGGAGCCCAATTAAAAATAAGTTTGTTGTGCTGCCCAAGCAGTGATATTTGTAAATCAGGGTCAGTGAATTTAGAAGTATTTTTTTGCTGTTGGTCTAAGCCAGTCTCACACGTTGCAATTTTGCCTATGATAATGAGATATGAAATATATACATCTAATTTTTGGAGATTTCAAGGCAGTGGTGAGCTTATTAAAAAACTTTTGTATTTTTCCTGAAATTTCCATTTTTTTCGTGGCAACGGGTGCGCTTGGGCAATTTTTTTTATTTGAAATCATTATTGGCAGGCGTCAGGTTCACTAAACAAGGTATAAAAAAAGTCTTGCCTAATAATGTGAACTTACGAATCCTTGACATTATTTCTGTCTTTATGCCAACCTAATTTGCATATTAATTAGGTGATTAATTATTTATTAATAATATTAGCCTAATCATTTTGATTTATGATTTAGTAAATTTCTTTATGGTTGGTATTTACTGTGTTGGGTTTAATTATTTTGTTATTATTTTTGTTATTCGTATTTTAATGTTTATTTTTATTTTATTGTTATTATTGATATGTTTAAACATTTTAATGTTTTTATGTATTTATTTTCTTGCAGAATACCTCAAATAGACTAGCTCAAGCTTGTTTTGAAGGAAGTCTAGCTCACTCTTTTCAGTCCTTCAATACTTGCTATACTGACACAGGACTATGGTATGTAACACCCTTTTCTACAAAATGGTAGAACCCATATATTCTTTTGTTTACATTTAATAATAATAATAATGATAATAATAATAGTGTAGTTTTATATAGCGCACATATCCATCTAATGTAGAATGCTCAGGGCGCTTGATATGTGGACTAGGAACTCGATCAATGACTTTCTTCCCTTCGTGTCTGTGCTACCCGGTAACCCGGTACCAGCAACTCTCATTGTCCACCAAATTGAAGAAAGCTTAGCCCCTGCCTTACAATGCAGATGTTATATGATATAAATTCCCTTTCTATAAAATAGTAGGAAACCATCAATTTAACACTTTCCAGTCGTATGGCGTCGCGACGACACCCTCTTTGACCATACTTTATAGTGAGGTGCGTCGTATGTACGCCTTGAATAGATTTCATGATAATTATTTTATAGCTAGGCTACCCTCTATAGGATTTTTTAAGAGTAATGTAGGAGTGTTTCTGTAGAGGGCCTCCTGTATTCAGACCAATTAAAAAGCCTGTGCCTAGTAAAAACCCAACATTTATGATTTAGTGTAGATGATGAATTTGTCCGCTTTAGTACAGCCTCAGGCAATGGTAATGGGGCAGACTGGAAAGGGTTAATTTCTAGATATTTTGTATTTTAGCAAGAGGGATAAAAAATACATGTCACCCTAGCTCATAGGGGCACTGACTCTTTTATATGTCTCAATATTTTTCAAACAAAGAGATAAAATTAATATTGATAGAAGAGTTGACAGACCTAGTGTTCGCTACACTTCTTTGTGTCCATGTCTTTGACCCAGTTTTCCTTGACCTTATTCATACTCGGTATACTTCCCTCTATCCTAGAAATTATTATCTACTTTGACAGTTTGTTGCCTCAGAAGTGTTATAAGAACTTGTCTCCATTATATCAATTTCAAGAAAGAGTGAAAAATCCATGTGGAGCGTCTATAGGGAAATGAATTCACCATTCATCTCTTATCTGGCGTAAATAGGCCATCACTCACCTCTTATCTTGTGTGTAGAGGTTGCACGCAACTATACTCACATGATATTAATTGACTCATGAATTTCCTCACAGCTTGTTTCGGCTTTTATCAATGCAACCCAGGCGTTCTGTGCTATCTTTCCCCAATAGTTTGTTCTAATGCAAATTAAAATATTTATTGCAATATACTTATGTGTAGTTTACTTGTACTGTATAACACCATTGGTTGTACATGCTACAAAGATCTGGATACACTGATCAATTTGTTCACAATGTTCCTGGCAATATTTATTGCCTGTGTATGTAATTTAGCACCTGGAATAATTTAATTGAAAACCATTCATTTCCTATAAGTGTTGTAAATGAGTCAACATATTGTTGGGTTGCGTCTCAGGTCATTTTTTTCTGGGGGTCAGGCAAACAATGAAATGGGGTTTTTTTTTTTTTCCTCGGTTTTCATTTTTATGCGGTTTGGTTATCGCTTGTTATTCTGTGGAATTGGGTCATGTAGTACCTCTAATTAATCTTTATGATAGCCGACTTTTTTTTCTCCCCACGAGGGGAGCAGGGAAAGATCGAGAATGCAGCACCAAATTGTCAGAATAGATTAGTAGGAAGCACTAGCAGCAGTGGCATTACAAAGTGACCCAACGCCCTATTGAAGCATTTGGTATTTTTTCTTATACTATAGTGGCATTGGTATACATTAACATTTTAAAATGCAGTGGCATTATGGGGTGGGTGGTATGTTCCTCATTGGATATGCCCCTGGGGAGGCAGTTGTACAATGCGTGCCTGTCTGTTAGTGTTTCACTTATATAATTAGGAAGTGCTGTAAGAATATGTGCATAAAAATAAATATTATGTACTACATAATAAGTAAGCATTTAAATCTCTGTCCACTTAATCAAATTTTATGTAACAAATAAATTTGATATGCCAATATTTGGGTGTTATATGACATCATCATACTCATATATGGGCACATCACACACATTTGTGTGGACGGCTTTAAAATACTGTAATGTAATTTTACTTGTCATTATACCAAAAAAAAAAAAAAAAAATTAGAAAATATGAAATAAAAATTCTTTGTCGTATAGTTCATATAGGTAAACAATGCAAGACTTTTTTATACCTCGCTTTACAAACTCATCATAGTATTAAAATAGTCTCACAAAAACTTTCTAAAGTTCTATATAAACTATCAGATTTATGTATCAAAGTTGTGTGATTTGCCCATATATGGGCATAATGATGTCATATTACATCCAAATATGATATCGCAGTTTTTTTTGTCACATAAATTGTGAGCAGGCTGTGTTTTATCATCACTACTGTAAGTCAGAGCTACACCCTAATAAAAAGCTCCAATCAATCTCGGCTTATAAATTCCTTTCAGTGAGTTGAAATAATTAATAATTTACAAAATTAATTGCATTTGAGTGTGTGTCGGCGATAGATACATATGGCTGTGTGTAACTGATTACTGGCGAATGTTAGCTTGTGATTTATTTCTTCCTATATTTGACAACAACGTTGTACTGCAATTTCAGTGAAGGCTACAGTAGGCTACTGTATACTCATAAGTACCTCTGATGGTTCCCTGATATCAGAGGCTGTGTCACACTAGCCTCATTAATTGCAAGCCTTAATTTATGCTTGAATCAGCTTTTATGACATGTTCACCCTGGAACTTACTATTGATATAGTTAGCTTGAATTAATCTGATTCATTATATTTTTTTGTTGGGGGGTGGGGTGAGAGTGGTGTCATAGGGTGTAGTCGCCATAACATATAGAGGGTTAGCTTTGTGTTGAAAGATTGAAGATTGTTATTTTGGGTCTTTGGAAGAGTGGTCCCGAATTAGAAGGGTCTTCGAATTATTGGTGCACTGTATTGTTATGATTACTTTTGGCATGTCATTTTGAATACATTGATTCACTTCATCCACAAGCTATTTTTAAATAATTTTTAAAATATTTATTTAGTATTTTATATATTTATATATTTTTACAAAAGCTTACTAAAAGAGACATACTAGTAGTGGATGGGGTTGGGAAGGTGGTACAATTATTAGTATTATTGTCATCGTTATTACTATCATAATATTTTAATTTTTCAGGCCTATTGTTATTGTTGTTATTGTTTACTTAGTCAACATTTATATTTGTAGGGGTATGTACGCCATAGCTGACCCAATGAAGATTGAGGATCTGATGTTCCACATCCAAGGGGAGTGGATGCGCATGTGTACCAGCGTTACAGAAAGCGAGTGCGAACGAGCCAAGAAAAATTTTATGTTAGCGCGAATAATTGACTATATTGAGGTGTTTTTCGGCCTTTTAGGTTCAACTCCAATCTGTGAAGATATCGGACGTCAGATGCTTTGTTATGGTCGACGTATCCCTCTGCCGGAATTAGATGCCCGCATTGATGCCGTAAATGCCAAGGTACTCCGAGACGTCTGTTCAAGGCACATATATGACAAGTGTCCAGCTGTCGCAGGAGTTGGTATGTGTTGTTTGTTTTTTTTTTCAGTATAATTTTATTATGTTATTTGTTTTTCTATAGTTTTAGGCCTATAGGAAAAGGATTGCCAAATAGCGATATTAATCACATATTATTCAGTCTTGTCCTTAGCCATCCACTTACGATTGATATAGCAATCATAAGCATTACATAAACATATGAGGTTGTCATTAATGTACTGTTGCTAAAAGATAAACTAAGTAATTAGCATAAGAATGTGACAGTATTACATACATTAGTACAGAGAATCCATAATACTTTTACTCATGACTTTGGCAGTATTAAGTTGATAATTGACCATCATTTTTTAAGCTTATAATGAGAAGAATATGTGATTATTAAAAAGTCAAGATTCTTGTTTTGATAACTGATAGTAGTTTTGGTATTTCAAGCCCCCATATATTTAAATAATACGCCAGTATTTAAAAAATCTGAGTTGATTTAATCCAAGAGATTTTGTGTTCAGTATATAATTGCATAAACAAATCAATCAATTAATAATTGTATGAATAATGAAATTGCTTTAGTCAGTGTTTAGGATAACAGCTTGTCGTATTATTTTTCTGTTATTAAAGGAAATCGTTAATAATTTAATTATGCTAATAAAAATATACATTATGAAAATGAGAATATTTAAATTATAAGCGATGTTAAAAACACAACCCAAAAGAAAAAAAAAACACTTATATATCACATGATTATCAATTAGTAAAAAATTAAAGTAAATTAACATACCATAATTAAGTAATAATACACGTATTACTATTTCATAACTGGTAAATGTTGATATGTATATTTTCTAAGAGTAGAGTACAGATGAATTCAATTAGCTTTGACATTTTAACTTCCTAGAGCTGTGCTTGCAAAATGACATATATAATGAGCTGTCGGATTAAAATCATATGTGAACCAATGTTGTTCATTGCACTCTGGATTGTGATGCAGCGAATGGAGTGATTAACATTTTCTACTTCATTGTTCTTGTGATAAATATTATTTTGTCATAATTTAATTGATGATCATTGATTTATTGATTGATTGATTGATTCTTTCTTTCTTTCATTCATTCAACTGTTCATTCAATCATTTATTCATTCATCCATTCATTCATTCATTCATCCAATTATTATTCCATTCATTAATCCATTCATTCATTCATCCTTCTGTACATCCGTCCATCCATCCATTCGTACATTCATTCATTTATTCATTCATTCATTCATTCATCCGTCCATTCACATTCATTCTTGGCAAACCATCAGCCACAAATATAGACAACACAACATAATAATAATAATACCAACAATATTATAAAACCTAAGTAGACCAAAGCCTTCCTTACCTTACGTTAGTAATAAGATATATAGGCCTAGGCAGCTCAACTTATATATTTCCTTCCCTTTGGGAGTATTCAGCTCACCCCAGCTGTTAAACTCACTTGGAGTATTCTTCCAGTCACTCAGTTGTTAATTCAGTTCAGAGAGAAATGCATTCCCCACTTATAATGTCACATGATCCCTTTTGTACCCATTTATACTCACAGGTGAACTAAATTTCAAACACATGAGTTCGCACACATGGACATGTCTAAATATGGTCAGGATGACATCACATCATGGCTATATATGGGCATACAACAGTTTTTTTGTCAAAGAAAATTTGATAATTTGTGTAGAGCTTTAGGTTAATTCAATAACTACTATGTTGCCTCACCCTCCATAGTACCCTCAATCTCATTAACTGTTGATCAAAGGGTTTGACATAAACAAATATTTATAAGTCATACTAATGTTAGATTTATTCAGTGCTTCTTCCAATATGGCCTCTAAGGGCTTCACATGGTTTCCCCCATCATTGGATCAAACACATATGAAACGCAAACTTGGCACCCTGGGGCGAATTCCATATTGCAGCTATAATCAGCTCAATTCATTATTTGTACCTCTCAGGTACCAACTTGTACTCCTGGTTGGAGAGAGACAACCGTAGTTAATCTGCCCTTCCAATTTAATTCTCTTATTCATTCTTTACAATCAACGACAGCCGAAGCTGAATTGCAGCATTCTATTTACAAACTATCCTACCAAATATAATACACTTTAAAATACTGTACCAAAAATAGGACCATTATAATAGTTATACAACTACTTTACAAGCATGATTATAAAAATTACGATGAATATCAACAAAATCACAATATTATAAACACCATAATTATTATTATTATTATTATTATTATTATTTATTATTATTATTGTTATTATTATTGTTATTATTATTATTATTATTATTATTATTATTATTATTACTGAAAATGAATGATTTGGAACTGAAAACATACCTAAAGGAAATATTTAAAGCTATATTTACATCCAATCTTTCCTCAAATCTACCTAAATTTTACTTTTTATGGCAATATATTTCTCATTGAAGTTTATTTTGTTTCCCACTCACTTCAATTTTTTCTTACATTTTTTTTCATCAGAATTGAGGTGAATTCTAAATTATCTGCTTTTACTTTCTTTACAGGCCCAGTTGAGCAACTTCCTGATTACAACAATTTACGATCAGCCATGTACTGGGTACGATTCTAATTTAGACGACTTAAAAGACACTTATAAGAAAAGAAGGACTGAGGGAACACCTACTGGATCCAATATAGCATTGGCGTGATGAATACTCCAGTGGTGATCCAATCGCGAAATTCGTAATATTTATACAAATATATGATTAAAAAATTTAGAATGTTTAATAAAAAGTCTTTATTGCTGTGTCAAAGAAATAATATCAGACAAATAAAATTGTTGAAATCAATCAACCTGGGTTGTTCTCTTATACTCTAAATGTAATGTGTTGAGTTTATTCTATTATTGGTATTATGTAGGATATCTTTCAGATAAGTGGTGAAAAAAGGGATTTATATAAATGTCTGATGAAAGACTGTATATGCCAGCGTTGAACCTAAGGATCTAATAATATAATTCAATTTCTGGATGTTTCTTCCACTTCAAATACCTGATGGTCTCTATGTAAAAAATAGAATAATGGTGACTCCAAAAATAGTTGAAGAAAAAAGATGAAAAGATGGTCAATTTTTGGAGTTGTCTTTATTTTACTTGTACTAAAACAGCACATTCTAATGTCTTTCTTAGATTATATAAATACGAATCTACAACTGGGCTGAATTGGTTATAATATATTTCATAGTTTTAAAATGAAATATCTTCTTTATGTTACGTCGTCTTTGTGCCCTTTAATAACCCTTGCGTTCACTTCCATTTTGTTAACAAATTCTCTTAAAGACACAGTAACTCCCACTTAATGAAATTGCGCCCTCATCGTTAAATCGTATCGCTGATTCATAACCACAGGAAATCCGTGATGTTGCAATGTTTCTATGGAGATGTAAATTGTGATTAATGAGGGCTCAAACGTTAACAGTTGATGACTGCTATTGCATTGTTATTAGTTGCAGTTGATGAGATGTTCAGAGTTTTCTGGAACTTGAAATAAAGTATACCACACACAAAGTATGTTGATGACTAATTGTATTTTCTATGAACCTTTCATTGTCAATATATTTTTACCATATTTATTGTGGCATTTTTGCGATTGATCTGGTGAAATAAACTACATGGGCATAGGCTGGGGTTGGTGGTGCAGGTGGTGTGGATGCGCCCCCTTCTACAAAAGTGGCAAATTTGTTGTTGGTCGGAAAATTACTATTGAGTTTGAATAGAGATTAGTTCCGCATTCTCGATTTTATCACCCCCTCACCCAATCCTCCCCACACCCAATCCTTCCCCCTCCCTCCCAGATCAAAACCAGCCTACGTCCATGAAATAGCAAATATAGAATATGTTTTTGCAGAATGTCAAAACCAACTTCTTGATCTTGCCTGTGTTACTTCAATTTCAAAATGCTGTGTCCGTATTACTAATGTTAATACAGTATACAGTTGCTTACATCCCAAATAATCAATTTTGTAATAGTTATATAGTTTATATATAAGAAACGCCATCGCAATAGTTTTATAAATAGTATTATTTATACGTTTGTTAAAATTGAGACTCGGAAAGTATCATTAAGACATACATTAAAATGAAAACGTCTTCCAGGATCGTTCAATAAGCGAAATATTCTAATCCTTTACCAATTCCATACATACCGCGCCTATATGTATAAAAAGTCAAAAAAGTGTTATATGACCTTCGTTAATGTAAACAAAGGCAAAACATAAATAATATTTACATACTAAATTTTAAGCATAAGTACCGTTTAGTAGGCGTGTCTACACAAATTACCGGTGCATGAACAATGTGCCTGATTACATTAAACATAGTTGTATACATTGGCGTAACGCCTATGCGCTCTCGTGCCGCGGTCCGCAGGGCCCCCGACCCCTAGGAACCCCGGGTCCCCTCCCATAGGGTGTTCGCTCTACCACCCTTATGTAATAGAGATTTGTTGATACATAACAGCATAATTGTCGACTGTAGGACATGTATCATATCCAGTGACGGATTAAAGTGGAGACAACAACAAATATTTTCCTCGAATAAACGCCCCCTATATAACTAAACAAAACTAATGGAAACTGAGCAAATTGCAACATCAACTAATTCCTCCATGATCGTACTCAACACATTCTAAGCCTATTAATATATACTCCAGCAGAATTGTGTTTTTCTAACCTGGTTTGGATTAATAAGTCCTTTGGATCACGCACTATCACATTATTTTGGACGGTGATACATGTGTGGCCCACATTTCCAGTGAAATTAAGCGTCGCGGGTTTATTTGAGTATACGTATCCATTTTACACCAAAAACAAACAAAAAAACACCTCCCTGAACTAAACACCTTCCTTGAATAAACTACTCCTAAAAACCCCTCTCAGCAATAGACACCCGGAGCGTTTATTCAAATAAATACGGTATGTAATTTTATAAAGAAAAATGTAGTCATAAAACGTTAAGAGTTTTTTTATATAGTTCCAGTTACGATTGTAAACACTGTGAAAACAATAAATGTTATTTAACAATACATTACACAAACACAAACACACCAACATGTAATGGATTAGGCCTACTTCAACCAGCTCACTGCTTGAACTTGTAAGCCTGGTTATCATAAAACTGCGGTAGATATTGTTTCCATTAGATTTATTTAAAGTCATTTAGGAGGTGGGGGTTATTCGAGGAAAAAATAAATGCCTCATGGGGCGTTTATACGATGGAGGTGTTTATTCCAAATGAGGCTCCAGCGACGTTTACTCAAAGCGGGGCGTTTATTCGAATAAAATACGGTATAATTTTATTTACGGTATATAATTTTATGGAAATTTATCATTATAATGGTTGCAACTCATTAGGCCTATTGAGCTTATAAATGTTTACTAACCGCTTGAGCGGATACATCGATAATTATATCAGTGACGTTCATTCCGTTCTCGTCCCTGGTTCATATTGACCAATCAGGGCACTTTTAAACACAGATATTTTTAGACACTCCTTTTGATACTACTTAAGGCAAAGTTGTATAACTGTAGAGAGAAGACAACATTTTCCCAAACTATTTGTTCATTGCTTGTGCAATATAAGTTAAAAATTAATTCCAATATTGTGTCTTTCGGAAAGTCATATGGGAGTGTGCGGAAGCAAGCGTCTGAAGACAAGAAGGTAAGTGTAACTTTGACTAAAAATTATGTGTTGCTTCCGTTCTCCGTGTCGCAGATCTTTCAAGGGTTTTTGAGTTATTATTAATGGACAATGTGTGTCTTGTCTGATTCACTCTTGAATTTGAAATGAAGCTAGAAGATAATCTTCCATTGAAAATGAACAACTTCTTAGGCCAGTACTAGTATATGAATTTTTGTTCATTTATTTTTTAACCTTTAAAATAGGGCTACTTTAAAGATTTGTGGGGATCCCCGACAAAACGTAGTCCTATAGATGCTGTGGTAGAGAAATTTGAGTGTAGTTATTTTGCAATAACTCCCGGATCAAAACAATTTCAGATACAAGTAAACTTGGGCATGCTGGCCCATGGAAAGGCCAAGGAGAGGGGAATGGGAGCGTAGATTTTGGAATCCAGTGGATTTGATGTAATGTAAATTAATTTGAACTATTTTCTGTAAATCCTCTCATAATACCTCCAATTGAAACGAGACATTGGATAATGACCAGGAAAGCGAGAGAGAAATAACATCATAAGGCCATGGTCCGGGGTGGGCTATGTGTCCCGAATGGGGACTTAGCACTGTCGAAGTTTTGTGGCTCTTATCCGGTTGAAGAATAAACCAGTATTCGTGAATGTATTATTTTTTATAGGGCCCTTTTAACTCTTGAATTGCAGATCCGTGTCTGTTTACAGAGAAATAGGACCCGTGTAAATTTTCCCTTCCCTTCATCCTAAATTGTGAATTATGCCTCCCTAACCGGCATGGAATAAGGCCTACGGTACGTCCTGTCCCCATGGTGCCAACCCATGTCCTGTACATGTTGGGGTTTCAGTTGAGCTCAGTTTTGTACCTCCCCCACTGATGTCAGTGGTAATACCAGAGGCAGTCTTCTAGCATCCAAATAGATGCAGGGTCCAACTGTAGTTCTAGGTAGGGGAGGGGTGGAGATTCACCTGAAAATGAGTTCTTTGCCAAATTTTACATATCCCTTCATACAAAACTCTCAAAATGTATATTATACCAGTGTTTTGTGTAATGTAACTGTGTGTTGGATTCGTCTCACTACAGTAGTAATTTTGCATGTGAATTTAGGGCATGCTTGATTTTTTTAATGCCATGCGTCGGGCACTCGGACCGAAAACTGGTAGGAGGGAAACTAAAGCCTCTGTTTCCTCCTCCCGCCATGTTCAAAGCTTTAACTTTTGCCTAAATATACAAAATAAGAAATTAATAAATTAATTTACCTTAATTAAGTATTGGTACGTTCTATATTTATTTTTTAATGGCCGCAGGCAAAATAAATACGTCTTATTGTTTTGTATTTTCAAATAGGTCTAGGCCTTCTATTCTGATGGAAATAATTAATGATTAATAGTAGGCCTATTAGTACTAATCTTAAAAATAGTATTTCAAAATCAAAATATTGGTCCCAAAAAAAATTACATTAACATTAGCAATCATTGCACATAATTACAAGGATAAAATGTTGCATACAGTACTTTATACGGTACGCTTTACGCATGTTCTTATTATTTCCCCATCCAATATTTTTATCATACCTTTGTGATTTTATTTTTTGTTCTTTATTTCCATGTCTTTATTGATGTTTTCCCCCTTTGATCTGTTGGTCTAATCAACTATCAACCCTGTAGGTCGGGGGTTTGGGTCCCCGGTCGTATTGCAGAATGAAACTTACGTAAATCATGGAGGTATAATATTTTTATAATTCTAATTTCATACCATGCCATGCGTAAACGGCAGCTTATACTGTGGTCAAAGTGAAAAATCGGAAACGATGATCGTTGCCATCACTAACGACGAGGACGTTGATGGTGATGATGATAATAATTATTATTATAATTGATGCCAACACTGACCTCGGTGATTTTATTTCTTCTAAGATATTTATTTCAAATATCGATATTGTACTTAAATTTAATGTATGGCGTAGAGCACATTTATTATGGGGATATTAGCGGAATGAAAAATCTAAACCAAAATCACGGAAAAACAACCGACAATTTGTCATTAAAATTTGCTCAACAATCATAATAATCGACCCACTTCCATTAAAACCATCTTGTTATTTCGTTGATTTTTAAAATTTTACTACAGTATTTTCAAGTTTTACATGAAAAACTTTTTTGGTTGTGTCATATTCTGCATAGGAAATTGGCTAAAATAGAATTTTCTTTAATATTAAACAATTGTTTAGCTTTTAATTTCCTTTCTGTTTTTTTCTGTCTTTGCCTTTGTTTTACTGTTTTCTATTCATAGACAGTACTGGAATGTTCTTTTCATTTGATTCTGGGTGCCATTATAGTCACTTTTCATTTTATATTTTTTGATATTATAACGGTTTTATTTCATTTATATCTTGATGTAACTTTGACATTTTTAGAATTCATTCAATGTGCTATTAAGGCCTATTATCGTTTATTTCATGGTACTTTTCGAATGTTTAATATATTATGTTTTTATTCGAACATTGTTAATTTGCAATTTAGAGTAGCAAAGTTCAATCCTAATTGGAAATGATGCCATGGACTATAATTATAAAAACACTGGTATAGCACCCATCGCCTACATCATATTCAAAATCAGAATCATCGCTGTTTTTAGCCTGGTTTTATAATGAAAAGATACATATGTTTCGTTGGTCCAATTGTGTTGAAAATTAAGCATTGTTTTGATTTATATTTGTTAATGACGTTGCGATTGCTCGATGACGATTGGTACAGTATTTGCCATTGTAATGTCATATGCGGAAGCTGTGGGTTCTAACGCTGGTGTTGTCCAATCGGATTGCGAGTTTATTTTGGGAACACCTCGGTATACATATAAAGTGACAATCTTCAAAGTGACTTCAGAGAAGCAATCGAAATACCTGTGCACTATATATCAGGGATATATTTATTTCCAGACACCCGTGCAATATTAATAATAGGTATGTGACTGACTACAGGAATATTTTATTTACAGTATATTATAATCAATAGGCCTTCTGTGAATAAGTTTAAAGTCTAATGTAGTTGTTTAACTTACAGAAATGTATTTAAATATTCAATAAATATTTAGCTGAAGTGAGTTGATAATAAGCAATTAATTTTATTACATCTGAAGTATTCTATTTAATTAAAAATAATAATAATAATAATAATAATAATACACGTTTCCTACTGTATAGTGCAAATTTATTTCCCCTCAATCAAAATGGAACGGACCATAAATATTTTTAACCAATCAATGAAGGCAGTAAACATATTTGCATTATTATCCCAGCATTCTCTGGTGATGATGTCATCAAATTTTGGGGTATCGTAATTGCTCAATAGAAAGTCCCCTCCAAGGCTTATTGAGGTGTGGCCATTATTGTTATCAACGGTAATTTTCTTAACATTGGGGAAAAGGGCAACTGTTTTGAGTGTACGGGGAGATAGTTTCCTGGTTGATAAGTGCTAGTTTATGGTAAGTAGTAGTGAGCGAAAAACAACAATTCAAAGGATACCTTTTCTTGAATATTGTACCTGTTGGTGTCTGTTAGTGTTAAGGGTATGTTTTTGATCACTGTGTAAATTTAATTCTATGATGGTGATGTTGAGATTGAGATTATCCCGGAAGCGGACGACCGGTGGCGCGAGGGTATTTACGTCGGAATATGTTTTTTTAACCATAGAGGCCTATTTGCCCGTTCATTGTTGTTTTAACAAAGAAATGAAACGATATTTTTATTAATTAAATTTCCATGCGATTGTGTGTTTATGTTGATAGAGTAAGTACAGGAAAATACGCTGTTAGTAATTTGTTGATGCTCGTATTCTCAACGGCCATGGAGGCCGCCATTTTGAATATGATGGTCATGGCCAACAACAAAATGGTGGTGTTGGTCAGGGTGTATACCAACACATAGTCGTACTTTATTTTGGGTGGGGCTCCTGATTACTCTGAACTACGGACATTTATCGTCACAGAAAAGCGTTTGTTTGATTGGAAATTTCATGTTGGATAGAAATATCTATTTAGTTCAACTTTTTCAGGTTCATTTTGTGGTTTTAAAAGTTACTTTTCATTGCTATTTTGTGTTGTGTGATATCAACTCGAACTTGCACTGCTGTTGTGAGATACTGACTACTTGTGATGTGGTGTGTCATTGGTGCACATCAGGGAGTTTCTACAACATTCTGGGCTTATTAATCATTTTGAGGGTATAAAGGATATAAAAAAATTTGGGTTTAATTGCTCATCATTCATAGCCTGTAGAGTTGGATCTAATAATAATGGTGTCGTAACTCAATCGTATGCAACATTTTCACAATGCTGAACACAAATTCAGTGAAAATAAACTTATGCCAAAAGAAATATAATAGTTTGTATGTATGTCGCATTATTTTTTCCCACATTAATTATTATTAATTTTTTTGGGGTGGGGTCATTAACAGCTAAACATACACAGCACTTTCCCCAACTGTTGAAGAAGGGATATGGAGATGCTAAAATCTACACAGAAGTCAAGTTTTTTTTAAATGTATATTTATGCAGGCCTAAATTGTTTGCAGCAAATATTCCAGTATACAGTATATTAAGCCCAACACTTTGTTGTTTTTAAATTGACACAGACTTGTTTTTTGACCAAAGTGTTGGATCAGCTGTACAGGGACCCCTACAGCTTGGCTTTCTTCCTAGCAAGTTGTGTGACACTGTTTGTATAGTACAGACCACCTCTGTGACCATACCTGTACTAACAGTTAATTATGGACAGACACCAAGAGTCCCATTTACATCTGATATGTACTGTATGTTATGTGTACTGCACTTGGGCCTTCAAGCGCACATGACCAACAAAAAGTGGTGCACTATAAATAGTCATTTGTTTCATGCTGTAAAGTGTATCATTTTCACAAGGGTACAGTAAGAATTAACTAAAGTAAAATTTGCATCGAAAATAAATTTTCGAGTAGATGCGCAGTTGTACAGTAACACTACACATTTAGTCTTTAAGTATTCTAAAAATTTGGGACAGAAATTGTCCCTTATTTTTTGAATGTTAGACAGATTTTATTAGAACAGGTGCTATGCAGTATTCTCTACACTGCTTTCAGTTCTAAATGAAAAGTAGAATTTAAATGAGTGACAAGTCCCTTTAAATGTTGCCTTTAAACGCTGACTGAGTTTTTTTCCTGGATTATTAATGATAATTTATGCACTTTAGAGATTGCGTGCAAAGTCAGTGCATTGGAAGATTAACTCAAATCTATTGAATTGCAAGCCCAGTTAACGAAGGCAGTAAATAACCATAATTTTGTCATTGTATTGATTCTGGTGAATATTATTAATTTTAATAACATTTTTAATAGGAATAAAAGCAATTTATCGACTAAAATCCAAGTAGTTGTTGGCTCGTTTTGTCTCTGTTTTTAAAAACTGCTTTTTTAAAGTTGTTATATATTAATAATTATAAAAAAATAATTATTGTTTTTATTTTATGAAATTAAATGAACTCCAAATTTCCCTTGTTTTTTCTTAGCAAGTGATCTGAACCTTCTGTTTCAAGTATCAAATTTTCTTTGACAAAAAACTGTTTTGTATGCTCATATATTGTCATGATGTACCTATATATGGAGATGATGTAATGTCATCATGACCATTTTTAGGCATGTCCCATGTTTTTGTGAAGAAAAATTTGATAGCATGGACAGGGCTTACAGTAGGTTCTGTTCTCTGCATCACATGACAGTATTTTTAAACGAAAATAATGAGAAAAAAAAAACACTCGAGAATATCAGTTACCATAGATACAAATGCACAATGAAATATTATGTTAGTCTTCATAAGTAGTCCCTCTGTAGCAATTATATAATACTCAACTCTTAATGTTGTTCACATAATATTTTACTACTGGTAATAACACAGTGTCTACTGTAGGGACATCATGGGCTTTACAGTTATTGTTAAAAACAAAGTTATAATTTTGCAAATGAAAGAATTCATTGGGCCGAAAAATGAAACAATGCATGTCACATTCCCCGCTTGTGTACGTGTTTCACTTGCCTTTTCGCAAGACAATTTCTACGTCCCATTTTTACTTTTATTGCCATTAAATAAAGCAAACAATACTGTACTGTGTGTATAAAGACAATCCCTTTTATAGCAGTAAATGCTTTTCAAAAAATATTTCCTCCTGATAGTGTTTTTGTCAAACTGGAAAAAAATCATGAAATATCTAGATGTTATATCGATCAACATACTACCTGCAAATGTAAAATAAATATTAAATTGTTTGTCATTTCAGTGATTTTCCAATGGCGGCTATACGCAAAAAGTTAGTGATTGTAGGTGATGGTGCCTGCGGAAAAACCTGCCTTCTAATAGTTTTCAGTAAAGACCAGTTTCCAGAAGTATATGTACCTACAGTGTTTGAAAATTACGTGGCTGATATTGAAGTTGATAATAAACAGGTAAAGATGTTGTTTTGGTCACATTTATTGATATCGTACAATTGTGAACTTTGATTTTGTTTATCAAATTGTAACTTTAATTCATATGGATGTATAAATGATCATGCAAGACCACACTACACATTTTGTTTATGGTTAGTTGTATAAATAAATACTTTCTAAATGTAACTTTTAAAATAGGGATATAAATGTTTGGGGGAAAACAGTGATGGTTATAATAGGTTTTATTAAATGTATAAATGACATACCAGCGCACACTACACATTTTGTTGTGGTTATATAATTAGTTTTTAAATATAAATTTTAAAATAGGGTTATAAACTTTTTGGGGGAAAAAGCGATGATTGTGTTATTAAATGTATAAAGTAAATGATTATTCAAGCACACATTTCACTTTTTAAAAAATATTTCCTGGTTTATTTTTAGAAAAAATTAAAGGGTATTCCCAGATATACGTTACTCTTTGCTCTGTTTTGTTAAAATTTGGATGACATAGGACCCAATTTGTATAATATGAGTGTAAACATAATAAATTTAATAGTTCAAATAAATAATTACAACCATAGTCATCTAACCAGATATGTAACTTTTTGTGAATATAGATAGTGTTTGGTATGTAAGCTTTGTGAATATGCTTTTGGTATATCCCATTATAGTCATCATATATAACTGAACAGCTACTGTTCCTGGTTTTAATTCCGATCTGATCTGGATTCCAATTGGAAGTGTTATTAAACCTGGACTTACTCATGCATGACGATGCAAAGACCCCAACTGAGAACTGAGTGTTTTAGTAGCCACACCCATAATTTATATGGAGCTTTTAGTCACAAATGTGTGTCACTGCCCAGTTCCAAGTGTGCAGTAAACAATCCATATTGTGACACAATTTCTTTTTAAATAGGCCTACACTGTAGGAAGGTAAATACTGTAGTGTGACATTAAATACTTGTAGTTGGAACTATGATGACGAATACGTTCTTCTATGTCAACCTTAACCAATTTTATTGTACTTAGCAAGAACGATTTACTATTGTGATGACTTTTTTTTTTTTTTTCCTGTTTTGCAGTATAACCATTCTTCCTGTTTTGCAGTATAACTGTATTTTGCACTTACTCTGTAATGGGTGATTTTTAAAATTGTAATTTTCTTTCAGCCTAACAGCCTACTCCATCAGGTCTTTCCTTCACCTTCAGATATAAATCTAAAAAGAAAGCCCTTATATATATTTTTAATTATGTTCACTCTGGATACTCCATCTGTAAGATTGCTTTGCCAAATGTATCTCCAATTCATAACATAATTTCCATCAATTTGTAACATGAACATTCACTCATCAGCATTATATTGTTTTTATTTATTTATAGAATTTGTTTTGACAATTTTGAGTATTACTCATCTCTTTTGTTTTAAAAATGTTTTCCTGTAAAACTATAATGTGGGATTGTTGTTAAGCTCTGTCAGATTATCCAATTTTAATTTTAATTTTATCCATATATAGTCATGATGTACCTATATATGGTGATGATGTGATGTCACATGACCATATTTAGACACTGTATATCACATGTATTTGTCAAATAAAATTTGATAGTCTAGGCAGGGCTTTAATGATTCAGTGATTGTTTATAAAGCTCCCTGTTGTGTCCCCATTGACCTTGCCCACTAAGCCATTTTGAATGATATTTGATTGATCTTTTAAAAGTGTGATGGTAGTTTGTGAACCATTGCACTCAGACACAGGAAGGGCTTATGTGACAATGTGTTCCCATGAAACATAAAGGTTAAAAATCAGCAAGTTTTCAGCTTTTAACCAAAGTGTATATCCTTTCCTCCTTTTTTTTTATCTTTAACTAAAATAATAAATAAAAGTTTGATATAATCATCATCATCAAAATATCTAACCATATAACCCAACTTATTTAGAGCTAATTATAGATTTTAAGCTTAACATAAAAATATTTTGGGAATTTTTCCAGAATTATATTGGAACATGTTTCTAAATTTGTTACTTTTGTAAAGTTTGCTGAATCCGTATTATTATTATTAAATGTTTATTATTGGTATTAAATGTTTGGAAAACCTCCAATTCATTTGATCTAATCTATGAAATGTAATAGGAATAGTTACTGGTGGTTATAGTATTAATTATTTCTGTACAGTAGATTTTTTTTTCTGTTGAAATATTTCTTTATGTGTGTATGAACAGAAGTGAAACCCATTCCCACGCACATAGCTAATAATATTACAAGCATTAACTGCGTACTTATCTTGCATTGTTGTCTTAATTCCCATTGTTAGTGTATAATAAAGTAGGTTTAAAGTCGTTGGGCTTGTTAGTTATTCACCATTGTGTGCTGGTCAGGAATTCCAGTCATTTGTACAGTAGTGCAGTACTACGTGGTACAGAAAAATACTGTTGTGATGTTGGGTGTGGGCATAAAAATATCTTAAATTTATCATCAATAAATTTCTTTTTCACAAAATAAATTGCAAATACAAAGTAATACCAATGTTGTATTATACAGATTAGTACTAGCTACACTCATTATGTCTTACTGTTTCTCTCTTATAAATTTTGAAGTTATAACTCATTTAAAAGGAACAAATAAGTGGTTAACTTTTACAATAAAATACTGATCAAACTAAATTCACTGATTTATTAAAAGACCAAATAGTCAAAAATTCGCAAGTTCATTACCAGCCATTGTAGGGTGCTTTCTAAAAGAATATAGGTACTATTTTTGAGGATTGTGTTTTTCTGTCAGTTTTTTAACGATTTTTTTGTATATACTGTATTTACTTCATAGACTGCCGATTCATTTTTTTTGCAGTACAGCAGACACCAAAAATCTGAAAGAAAATTTTACATAAAAATGATGAAGACTAAACTAAAGAATTAGTAAGATTAATACAAACAATTGTAAAGTTTGACATGGGGGTAATAAACTTGTGAATTTGTATTTAATTACAGGTTGAGTTAGCACTATGGGATACAGCCGGACAGGAAGATTACGATAGGCTTCGACCGTTGTCATATCCAGACACCGATGTTATTCTCATGTGTTTTTCCATTGACAACCCAGACAGTTTAGAAAATATCCCAGAGAAATGGACACCTGAAGTAAGTTGATGCCTAGTTTATGAAAATGGTTGTTGATAATCAATTGAATACTAGTTAGGCCAAAAAATAATTGTTGTGTTGCCCTTAATTGGGAAAAATCGAGATTGTCGGTTGGTCAGTTTTTTTTTTTTTTAGTAAGACTGTACCTGAAGTAGGATAGGCCTCAAACTGCATTCCCTATTATGAGAACCCTAGGCCTCATAGGCACCGCAATAGAATGATGGCAAGCTTGCCAAACAAAAAATATTCAAAATATGACGGAATAAATACTAACCCAGTTTATATTGAAGTAAATTTAACAAAAATAAAACATCAAATAATTTGTGTATCCGATGCACACAATCACTCACAGGCAGGTCATCGAGCATAACCATACTATGGCTATGAAAAATGTCCAAACAAGCGCCCTCTATGTAATACAATCAAAGTAAACTTGGGAAAAAATGTAAGAAACTTTCGTTCATAGTTGGCCGAGCCTAAAATGTCTAGCTATGTACCGACTTTTTTGAAGCGATGGCTAAGCCTGTTTTTATTTATTGTCAAATATACCATAAGGTAATGAATACGATTTTTGATTCAAACAACCACTAGTTGTACAGTAGTAAAGAATAGGCTAGGCCTAGATCTGGTCGTGGCTTGACAGCTCAGCGCGAGAGAGCCAAAGATGTGTGCATACATTGTCGAGCTCAGTTCTCAAAATTATGCCTTCTATTTTACCGATTTTGTTTGTGCATCTATGGCCCATATTTTTTTTTTTGCCTTATACATTTTGTTTGGGTAAAGTTTAGTTAAAGCAAATCATGCACTTTTAATGGGCTGTGGTTAACACTGTTTGTCAGCATAAGTGTAGCAAGGTTAAGGTTGTTGTATTCAAGTTTAGCTTTGGTGTCTGGTACTGAGAAAGGAAGAATATTTATTTTTCCCTTTTCCTCTCAGATAGACTCAGTGCAGTATCATCAAGCAACAGAAAAAAAAATATGTTTATCATCTGAAACTTTGATTAACACTTTAATATCACCTTTCAAAATCTATTTCCTCGTTAGATGTGAAAGTTTACTCGCCTTTAATATATATACAAGACTTTTGATATTATTTTTATTACTTTTTTCAGGTAAAACATTTTTGTCCAAATGTTCCAGTAATTCTGGTTGGCAACAAGAAAGATTTGCGTAATGATGATAACACCAGAAAAGAATTAGCAAAGATGAAACAAGAGCCTGTAAAAACTGAAGAGGGGCGCGCCATGGCAGACAAAATACAGGCATTCCAGTACTTGGAATGCTCAGCGAAAGCCAATGAAGGTGTACGAGAAGTATTTGAGACGGCTACGCGTGCTGCACTTCAGGTCAAAAAGAAGAAGAGGCCAAGGTGTCGAATTCTCTAATCTGTTTGAAGTGCTCTACTTTTTTTTTTTAAATCGCATCCAACACACAAGTCGCTGAGGCGTATTACTGATACATTGCCACGAACGGCTTGCGGATCTTTTTCCATGTACACAAACATCCCAGTTTCCATTTTGTCGCGTGGCCATTACAGGACTGAACAGTAACTGTTGGAATGTTTCCAAACTGGGGGAATAGTGTCCTTATCATGCGAGGCTACAAAATACTACTAATCCTGATTATAATTAATAGTCTTTTCTCCGAGGGGATATCTGTTCTCCGAGGGTATAGCTATGTGGTATTTGCTGCTCTAACTGCTAGAGGCATAATCAGTTTATTTTGTAGTATGTGTAACTGTGTGTATGATTAAGCTACAGTAAATGGATGCATTGCAGGGACCATATCCTAATGGTTTAATTCTTGTGTAAAATGTAGGATAATACTTTCATGTGAAATGTAATCTTAGTTATGGATCCTTGAATCTGCGTGCTTTTTTTTGTTTTTTTTTTTTTGTTGAGGTTCTCATACAATTTTTTGAAATGTTCATATCAAAACAATACTGTACACTTTTTGTTATAACCCAGATGTCTTTGTATTGTTACTTTGTTGAACCGATGATTAATAATAGATCAATAATTTAATTTCTCTTTTTCTACCGATGTTATTTAATATCTTGAATTAATTTTTTGTCAAATCACTTAAGGAAATGAAATTATTAAAGTTGATGTATCCCCTTAGAAATCTAGATTATTCCAATGTAATATCAAATCTAGTTTCCCCTAAAACAAATTTCAAATATGAAAGGCACACAACATTATGGTGTTGTTTATTGAAGTTGTAGTAAATGAGACAAAAAGTAGTAGTTATAGTTCATAATTTGTTTTTGTAACACTGAGTCTTGTAATCAAATACTCAGTGTGTTTGGTTTACGTACAATAGAATGTCCCACACGTACACATAAGCCGGTGGGGTAGATTACTAACTTAAATTGGTATCTCTTTTGTTTTTTGTACAGATAACGAATGCAGCCTGTGTGAAAATGCACTATGATCCTTGTGGATATTTACCTTATCCATGTGGATATTTTTATTATTGTGTATCAAGATTCTAAATCTCTTACTATTATTATTATTATCATTATTATTGCCGTTATTATTTTTATATTGTCATTTAATACAGGAATATTAGTATGGAAGTAGTAAGTGTCGTAAAACCTGGTTTAATTTTATTGGTGAATTAAATCGTTTGCCAATGACAGTGACTGGAGTTGTAGGGTTTGCTACTGAGGCTGATAAAACAACCATAAGCTGGTGAAGGCATGGAAAACGATCTCCAGTTTCATTCATTGGGAATATTATATATCATGGCTAACTGCCTTTTAATTTGCCAATGTTTTAAACAGTCTTTGTTAATTTGGTAATTAGCTAATTAATAGCAAAAATAGTGTCTTATAACACACACCAACATTCATCGATATTATTAAGTGGCCCATGTTTGCGGGAATCTTATAAACTTTACTGGCAATATATTGCCTGTTATTAAGATTGTTGTAGTCAAAAATATTTCAGCCTGTTCCCAGTATTCTGTGTGAAATTAAACGTCAAAAAGATATGCTTACTTCCAAAATTGTTGTCTTGTTTCCTACTTCATGTCTTCATTGTTTTTTAACAATTTGTTATATTTTTATTAATACTAGTACAATCCAGATGGGGATTGGCGGCAGGAGCTTGCATTCCGTCCGCCACATAGCAGCAGAAAAAAGTCTTCCCAAAACGTCCAACTTACCATAGTTTTGTGATTGCGGCTCTGTGCACCACACAATCATCATTATTGTTGTGTCCTGTATTTAGTTAAACCGGCTTCAAATTTAGCTAGGTGCCACTTGAAGTGAACATTAAAGATTTTTCTGAAGGTGATGTGCGTGAAAACAGCATGAGGGTAATTGCGTAACAGTAACGACTTGACATTGACAGTGTGAGAGCAACTGCAACAGCGTGACAATAGCTGCGTGAAAGTAACAGTGTGTCAGGAACAGCCCAACAGTATCAATGTGACGGTAACAGCATGACGGGAGCAGAGTGGCAAAAGCAGCCTTAAAGTAACAGCCTGATGTTTACAGCATAATGGAAACCGTGTGGCGGCAACAGCATGACTAACTTCATAACAGTAGCAGCATAGCAGTAGCAGCATCGCAAGAGTAGCATCAAATTATACTGCCTGATGGTTACAGTTAATGTGTGTGAGAGTATCACAGCTGAGTCCCACTACAAAGTGAAACTCAAATGGTGAACGAAATGAAGTAAAGAACTACATTATTAGAATAAACTGGAGAATTAAAAACACAACTGTGAATTATGGTCCCCACACTTACTACTACCCTACTTAGAGCTCTAAAATTTCTTACACAACTTGCCGAATCCCCAAGATAAGCAACATGTAACTCCTGTGTTAAACTCCTGACTTCACAACTGAAAGTGATTGACCATACGTGAGATATTCATAACAATGCAAAATACCAATGATTGCTAGATATGAATCAATCGCATGTATAATATGTTTTGTAATAAATAAAGCCATAAGGAAAATGCTTATATTCAGTTTAAAAAACGAGTTTGGACATATATCTGTCTCTTATACACATCTAGATGTGTATAAGAGACAGCATTATATATATATATATATATTAAAAGGCAAAATACTGAAAAACGAACAATGCTGTCACGGTGGGAAAACAATGGCTGGCTCTCAACATCTAAAAGGTAAACGTAAGTAAACAGCCAGAAACAGAACCGCTTTGTAATAATAATACTATGTAACGGTAATGAATATAGTAGTCACATGCGTAACATGTTGATTTCGGAAGCACTAAAATTTATTACAACGAATATTTTCGACTACTCCTGCAGACTTCGACAATGCTTGACATAAAATGCTTTCATTGGAATATTGACAATGTATGCCCATATGTAGTCATGATGTATACCTATATATGGTCGTGGTGTGATGTCATCATGGCCATATTTAGTTTTGTCCTGTGACTTTCTTGTGGATTGGCGTCTATGAATACTGTATAACGATTGAGTTATGCTTTAGATTGGAGGCGCTACAAAATGCTAACCTGGTTTCAACTCATGGACCGCGAAAAAATGTTGACCAATTTTCCCCCCTGGACGTTTGAATAAAGATTGGTGCCTATAATAGCTTCAACAATATCAGAACAATAATTTAGTTGTAAAACTCGGGACATGGCAACAGCAGCAGGAAACGCCTAATGATTGATAACATTTTAGTCTTTTTTTCTTTTTTTTTTTCACTGAACTTGTAATTTAAACTGTATTTTTTATTTTGTTATTAAGTTGAACGCACCACTCTTGTGTGTCCTTATCAAAGGTGTGTATGTTCGCAAAGTAAATACATCTTCATGAGATTATTGCTGAATATTAAGAGAGGTGATAGTGATGATATTTAGACAGCGAAAACCAGGATTTAAATAAAAATAATTGACTCACAAGTGAAGTAAATTCCCTGATTTCGTTGCGAAGCAATCAAAACTGATTAACATTGACCTAAATATTTCATAATAATTATTACTTGCGTGCGTAAAATAATACGGATTATTACCCAAAATTTAATCAACAACCGTTATTTCGAATGATATCTAATTAATTATGTATAAGCGAAAGTGTCTCTTCTAGCATAGTTCAAAAAATTCAATGCTATGGAAATAATGTCGAACAAGCTTTATTCAAACATAATCGGTATTTCATGATCTATGGGTACCATAGGCCTAATGTAAAACCTAGCCGAAAAACGACTAGGTGAAAAATAGTCAAATTTGGTTTAAAAAAATAACGAGAAAAAAAAATAAAGAAGGCTGCTCACGGTTTTTGTCTAGTCAATATTGGACGATTTTTACCCTTCCGTTTCCCATGATTTTATGTTCCGTGGCTTGTGGCACTTGCGAAGTTGCGGATCAAAGTATAGGCTACTAATCGTGTGTGAAAATATCGGTTCCACTTAATTCGGATTCTGGGATAATTTAAAACATTTAAAATGCTAAGAAAATGATTTTGGGTACGAAAAGCGACTAGGTTAAAAATACTAATCTCGGGAAAAAAAAAACACAAAGGGTGAATCATGGTTTTTGTCGGTTTTCATGCTATGTTGAGGCTGAGAAAGAGTAAAGAATTGAATTAAACTGGATAAAAAAAATAGAAGGTTAATATGGACCAATAGTATCTAAAAACCGAAAAGTCCACTGATTAATCTCAGATAAGAAAGTAGAATACGTACTCAAAGTATTAAAATGCACGCCATCGTGTTGGGATTCAATATTTCCACATTAATTGCCATCGTCAGGAATGATGATGACATAATGAATGTCGATATATTGAATCCCAACACGATGGCGTGCATTTCAATACTTGGAGTAAACGATTAAGGGTTTCTAAGAAACATGAAAATACCGATTACTCTATGTGACGTCACAGAACGGAAAACCACCGGGAATAGAAGGTCGAAAAACCGCCCAATTCGACAAAAACATTGAGCTTTGTCCTATTTTCGACGCTGGACGTTTATTATTTTCATGAATCAGCAGGAAAACGACTAGGTCAAAAATTAGCCAATTTTCGAAAAAAAAACGCAAAGTGTATAGCACACGATTTTTTTGGGACCATTTCTTAACCCCGCCATTTCCGATTGTTTTGTGTTCTATTACCACCGACGGATCACAACAATACTCTGCAGGTTCACAATGGCACTTGAAACCAAGTGTTGAGCTTTAATAATGTTAAATCTTATGATATTCAATTCGGTCTACGTGTCCGAATCTGGGAAAATTAAATGCTAGGACTGAAACTTTTAAACGCTTAGAAAATAATGTTTAACAAGGTTAAATCAAACACATTTGGTATTTTCATGATCCCTAGGTACCACAAGCAGATCCGTCGAAACCGCACCGGCCGAACCACTTTATTTTCATATTTTTATTACTTTAAATATATATATATATATAACAGTAGATAA
>NW_022748202.1:808555-858234 GCF_011630105.1 Anneissia japonica | reverse complement strand
TACATATATATTTCCTGCACGTTACTCGTTTTTCGATAGATTAAGTATTCTATAATAACAATGCTCAGATAAGAACATAAGACGTTATAATCGTTTCACATGGACTAATTGTTGTATGGGAAGAGAGTCACATATTCGCTTTTAGATTTATTACAAAAATTAATTTACAATACAATAATTAATTAATTTTGTATTCAGTACAATTTTGACTGTCTTAAAAATATGGACCTTTTCGATTAGGGGATGGGGTTGAGGACGGTGGAGAGAGTACGCACTAAATTCATTTTTAAAATAACCTTTTATTAACATGTACACTTTACATAATGTATTAAATCATATAAAAAATCAATTCTATTTTCTAAATTTGCAATTTTACACCTCAGGAAAGTATGAATGTCAAAAAAAATATTTTGAATGTATTTCTCACTAGTTCAATCTCATTTATTTTACTGTCTTAGGTCAATTCTACCGATTCATCAAGAAGTGCGAGATCGATATACAATCATTGTCACCGGAACACAATGTAGGCCTATATTAAATGCCGGAACACAATTTAATATCATTAGCCAGATTTAAGTTCGGAATGGTGTTTCTTCTAATTTTGGAAAATCTACATATAGGTAAGTAAAGTGTGTACTGTGTTTTATACTGTAGTTGTACAAGACTGTAGACCTGAAAATTTGTCGTTGTGTGATGACATACCTTATAGTGTTGTTCGTAGGCACATATTTTTGCAACCTATATTCCACAATGTAACTCCAAGTATTCTTTAAAATTAAGTAAAATCATTTTATTTAATTTAATAAAGTGTAATATTGTTTATATATCAACTTAAAAACGATCCATGGTTCGTAAAATGCGCTGTAATTTAAATAGGCATATAACAATCACATAAATATACAAATTCATGAAAATAGAATGCAGCATAAAGTGATGTTAATGCCGTTGATGTTTGTATAATTAATCTTTTTTATCTTAATCTAATTAAATGTATTGCATTCGTTCTACGATATATTATTAACATTTTTGTTGATTTATGAGAAAAACAATATTTCGATCTATTTATATACATATGTATATATATAGGCCTATATATATATGTATATATATATATATATATATATATATATATATACATATTTCCTGCACTGTACTCGTTTTTCGATATATTAAGTATTCTATAATAACAATACTCAGATAGGAACATAAGACGTTATAATCATACCAAATGGACCAATTGTTGAATGGGAAGAGGGCCACAGATTTGGTATTGTAGGACGTTACAGGGGTTCCAATAGAGTATTGGTTAAAATGTTAAGATTTAATATTCGCTTTTAAATTTTATTACAAAAATTAAAAAATTTTGTATTCAGTACGTTTTTGACTGTCTTAAAATGTGGACCTTTCCGATTAGGGGATGGGGTTGAGGACGGTGGGGAAAGTTCGCACCAAAATCATTATTAAAATAAAATTTTATTAAACAAATTCAAAATTCAAAAATTCTTTATTTATCCCACGTATGGCAATTTCAAACAGGACTGAATAAAAATAAATAACAACAGCATAAAAACTAAAAATCTACTAAGAAACCCATTTGTAAAAGATTTAATATTCTCTTTAAAGTGTTATTACAAAACTTAACACATTTTGTATTCAGTACATTTTGACTGTCTTAAAAATGTGGGCCTTTTCGATTAGGGGATGGGGTTTGAGGACGGTGGGGAAAGTACGCACCCAAATCATTATTAAAATAACATTTTATTAACATATACCGTTATAAATCAATTAAACAATCAATTATATTTTCTGAATTTGCAATTTTATACCTCATGAATGTTTGAATGTCATAAAAAAATATGTTTTGAATGTATTTCTTACTAGTTCAATCTCTTTTATTTTAGTGTCTCAGGTCAAGTCTACCGTTTCATCATTAAGTGCGAGAAAATGTACATAATTATAGGTAAGTAAAGCTTGTACTATATTGTACCAGACCCTCTGTGTTTTGCACTGTAGTTGTACAAGCCTGTAGGCCTACATGGATTTAATTGCGGCACCCATTGTTGTGTTGTTGTTCAGGCCTGTTTTTTTCAGACTGGGGACTTGCTCTAAAATCGGTTTATAGAGGGTCCTTTTCATTAATTTTGTGGACTAATTTGAAACATAGAAATCTTAAAATTTAGGCATAATACAATGTCATTAAACCGGAGTATCTGAGTGCAAATGTAAACAACATTAACAACATAAGGCCAAAAAAAAAATGTTTGTTTGCCCTCCTCCACCCGCCCCTAACTCGCTGAAAAAAAATAGGGGCGGAAAAACAAAAAACTTTAAAAAAAATTGTTTAGCTTTTTTCTTTACAAATAATAAAATATGTGAGTGAATTTATTTTAATTTTTGCCAGATGCTCTACAAATTAGTCTAAATTTGTTGTCTGATGTAAGATATTGCCATTCTAGGCCTCTGTGGGTTATTTTTATTCCATCTGGTGACTATCTTAAAATAAATAAATAAATAAAAACTTTTTCCACCCGCCCCTATTTATCATTAAAAAAAAAAAAAAAAAAAAAGGTGGAGGGGGGTGTGGGCAAAAAAATATTCAGTACATTTTTGACTGTCTTAAAATTTGTGGACCTTTTCGATTAGGGGATGGGGTTGGGGACAGTGGGGTGAGTAGGCACCCAAATCATTATTAAAATAACGTTTTATTAACATGTACACTTTATATAATGTATTAAATCAATTAAACATTTAATTCTATTTTCTGAATTTGCAATTTTATACCTCATGAAAGTATGAATGTCATAACAAATATATTTTTATTGTATTTCTCACTAGTTTAATCTCTTTTTTTTCAGTGTCTCAGGTCAACTCTACCAATTCATCAAGAAGTGCGAGATCGATGTACAATCATTGTCACTACTGGAACACAATGTATATTAATTTTCCGGAAAACAATGTAATATAATTAGCCAGATTTATGTTGTTTTCTGATAATCGCGCGTGGATATTTATTAGGTCTTATACCAATGAATCATCGGAATTTAATTAAATGTGCAAGTTATGTTTCTTGAACAACGAACAAGTAATCCTCGAACGATATTATATACCGTACTTATATACTTAAATGCCTAAGTATTCATATAAAGCTACAATCGTATTTTATTTATATTACGTTTATATAGTTCTGATGCAACATTTCGTAGTATATTATAAGAAATAAAAGTTAACTGATGTGTAATTTAAAATACATCATTGTCTGTACTTTCTTTGTCGTAATTTCATTAATAATATATATTCTGAAATTAAATATATTATAATCAGTTGGAATCGAATATACCAGTATTACAGACTACTACTATATCTTTATAAACACTAATATTTCCAAATATTTACGATTCAAACAAGTTAAAAAAAAATCAGAGCAAGGTGCCGTCAAATTTTACAAAACAGGAAATGACGTCGGTTGCTAGGCTACGCTCATGCATATTCAGTAACACCTGTGCTAATTAGACTAACAATAAAATCTTTTTGGTCGATTTTGTCAGAATGCTCAGTTTTGACAAAATTGACCAAAAAGATTTTATTGTTAGTCTAATTAGAACAGGTGTTACTGAATATTCATGATTATGCATGAGCTTGTTGCTTAGCAACCACGTCATTTCCGGTTTTATGTATTTTGATGAGGGCGTCCTCGAAAGGACCGTATAATTTTACAAAACAGGAAGTGACGTCAGTTGCTAGGCAACAGCTCATGAATATTCAGTAACACCTGTGCTAATTAGACTAACAATAAAAACTTTTAGCTCAGTTTTGACAAAATCGACCAAAAAGATTTTATTGTTAGTCTAATTAGAACAGGTGTTACTGAATATTCATGATATGCATGAGCTTGTTGCTTAGCAATCACGTCATTTCCGGTTTTATGTATTTTGTTGAGGGCGTCCTCGAAAGGATTTCATTGCTAGCTTAATATACAAAGTGCAATAGGTAATATTGATTAATAAATTCTTCACTTTTTGCGTAAGCCTATAATGATATAAAGTGAACACAGACATTGGAAAAGACGAGAAGAAATGCATTTCCATTTGATATTTATTACAAGCACTGAAATCAAGTTAGGATATATGTATACATTTTATTTTATATACTGTATAAGCCTATAGGCTACTACATGTACATTCGGCAAAAAGCAATAGATCTGATTTTAATCCACAAAATTGTATATCTTACCGGTATAATCTTACATATTTCTATATTTTTTGCAACAATTATACATGGTTCTTTTGTCTATTATTAAGATTAACATTAGTAGTAATAATACAATTACACTATCAATAGTCCTAAACATAAAGCATACAAGAATTATAATATTAATTTTGAGATTTTTGCAGAGGAAATACTTAAAAAAATAAAATTCACACTATTTTATTTAATTTCATATCCAGAATTTTTGCAGGAAGGTTGATTATTAACAAAATGTTTGGCTTTATATAAATAGTTGGTAAGTTCTGCTGCTCTTTCACCATCGAGTCTGGACATTCTTTCCTGATAAATAGTTGATTCTTTGAATATTTAGAAACAGAGAAAGAATAATAACGAAGTAACAACAACATAATATATAAATAAAAGAAAACATAGTGAGCACCTCAACTCGAACATTATCGTATTCAGCAATGTATGGACAATGCTGATGATACAACAGAATAGTACTTAACACTTCTTCATATCAGCATTATCATATATTATCATCATACCACAGAATAAATGAGGATTAATAAATACTAGTACACAGTATTGGGTACCGGTAGGCCTAGTAGATTGCAATAGTGTGAACAAATTATTTTAGCATTCGATTGTCATGTGTAAATAAAATGTATAAAAGTGTACCATTCGATAGAATTGAATACAGTATATAAATTCATACAGTAGGCCTATATTTAATATGAACATAATACTATAACTATATTCATACAAGCATTTTTCATGATATAATATTTATTGGCTGACTGATTGAATTTATTTGATGTTCAACATGCACAAGCAAAATAACAATTTTTGAATAATAAAAGTCAAAATTAATGAGCATTAGGAACGCCCATTAGACCAGAGTCCAGCCCATTTCCAATGGTGCAACATTTAAATATAATAGTGTCATGAGCTGACAGGTAAAAATTCATTCCAAAATGGAATATGTATATTTAAGCAAGTTATTAACTTACAATTAAATATCTGTATGACAATATCTTTTCCAGTCAGCAGTACTATTAGGCCAGATTCCAGTCCATTTCCATTTGGGGCCAAATTTAATGATGTACTGTCTGTCATGAGCTGAAAGATGAAAAATATAATTCAATGATTGAATAATAATAATAATAATTGTCGACTTATATAGCGCATATTGTAGAGACCTCGCCTACGCGCTTATATTTTTATATATTATAAGTAAGTTATTAACTTACAATTAAATATCTGTACGACAACATATTTTCCTGTCAGCAATACTTTTGCTATATTCTTTATGAATACATAGACACTATTAACTTTTAAAATTGAATGGGAGTAGTGTCAATTTGAGGATTTTTTGTAGTAAAATGTCGGTAAATCAGAAAAAAATGTAAAAAATGCCGACAGGGATCCAACAACACTGACTGGGGTCTGAAACAGGGGGGGGGGGGGCTGCCTAGAGAGAATCGGGCAGAATCCTGGAATAAAATCCATGGGGGTTCATGGGGAGATATTTTACGGCTTAGGATCGCCCATGTGATTTTTTACCACAATTGGACTGGCTATCAAAATGCATTTGCTTGGATCGGCATTTTTTAGTCGTTGAATCGGACGATGGGGGTCGATGTTAGTTATATAAGTTTATTTTAGAATTCGATTGTCATGTGTAAATAAAATGTATAAAAGTGTACGATTCGATAGAAATGAATACTGTACATTATATAAATGCATTTGATATGAACATAATAGGCTACTATAACTATATTCATACAAACATTTTTCATGATATAATATTTATTGACTGACTGATTGAATTTATTCGATGTTCAACATCCAAAAGCAAAATTAAAAATTGTGAATAAAGTAAAAATTAATGAGCATCAGGACCATTAGACCAGAGTCCAGCCCATTTCCAATGGTGCCACATTTAAATATAATACTGTCATGAGCTGACAGGTAAAAAATTTATTCCAAAATTGAATATGTATATTTAAGCAAGTTATTAACTTACAATTAAATATCTGTATGACAATATCTTTTCCAGTCAGCAGTACCATTAGGCCAGAGTCCAGTGCATTTCCAATGGGGCCAAATTTAAAGATGTAATCTGTCATGACCTGAAAGATGAAAAAAATAATTCCTTGGTTGAATATTTATATTTAAGCAAGTTATTAGCTTACAAATAAATATATGTATGACAACATATTTTCCTGTCAGCAATGCCTGTGCTATATTCTTTATAAAAATTTTTAAAATTGGCTGGAAATACTGTCAATTTGAGGATTTTTGTAGTCAAATATCGACAAATCAGGATTCCCCTATATGCTTTTTGAAAACAATTGGATTGGCTATCAAAATGAGTTTGTTTGGATCGGCATTTTTTAGTCGTTGAGTCGGAAGATGTGGGTCGATGTTAGTTTGTAAGTTATGGTAACTCGGGCTACATGAGCAAGGCTAGTTGCTTTTGACTTTTAAAAAATTAAAAAAATTTGACAGCTGTAGCTAATTGCGGATTCAAGGGGGTGGGGTGTGCAATCGATCCCGGTAAATTATTCAAAATTATAAAAAATTTGGGGAAAAATTAAAATTGTATTTGAATTTAACTTATTTCCGGCCATCTAGAGCATGGATGTATAGAGGTGCCCTAATCATAAATCCATTTGTGAAACCCTACCTGTGTCCCTCTATTTTGAATTCCTGGATCCGCCACTGGTAGCTATAGGCCTATTTTATATTTACGTCATGGTGGTACATATCCATGACGAAATTAATATCAATTGATAGACGTATCATTTGGGCCAACCTCGATTACTTTCGTTGTCCTTTAAAAATGATATGGAAATATTATTGTCGGTGTATAACCAATTTCGATTATTCTGATTAAAATTTGGGCAAAGATAATGACAAGATAATTGGTAATAAATTTTGTATAATGTCGATTAAAAAAAACAGATATGAATCTACAATGTAACCAACGAACGGAAGTTAACAAGCCCCAAGCTGTAAATAAAGTTTCTTTACCCAGTTTCAGGAATTATAGTGGTTTTATTGAATGTGTGTAGTTGTTGAATAGAATGCAGCCATGTCAATGCATGCCTCTGTCGAGGAAATTGTCAAATGCTTTCGATGCCTAACAAACTTAGTCAAAATAAAACCATAGTATGATGATGACAGAATTCCCTTTTAACTATTGAATTAACGATGCAAAATGTTCAATACTGTACTCACATTTGTTACGGTATTAGGCCTAATTGTAAAGTCTCCTTCGTAGTCTTTCAACTCCACATACAGTAGTGTTTATATTTGAAACGCCACCTGGTGAGGTATCAAAACAATGCATTCTTTTTCTAAAGCGCCATTCCTTTATGATGATTAGGATAGTGATGATAATGATGGTGGTAGTGGTTATGATGACATTCATGATGATTATAATGATGATGATTGTTGATGATTATGATGATGATGGTAATGATAACGATGGTAGTGGTGGGGTTGATGATGTTAATGTCAATGATGATGATGATGATGATGATAATGATGATGTTGATTATTGTTGATGATGATGATAATGATGATGGTTGTGGTGGAGATAATGATGATATGATACTCAATTCGGTCTAGGCATATGTGCCCGAATCTTTTGAAACTTTCAAACGCTAAGAAAATGATGCTTAACAAAGTTAAATCAAACATAATCGGTGTTTTCATGATCCCTATGTACTATAAGGTAAGAATCAGCAAGAAAACGACTAGGTCGAAAATTGGCCAATTTTCGCAAAAACGCAAAGGGCCCCTCACGATTTTTTGTTAACTTTAAATTTTTGGTTGTTTTTTAGTTCTATTGGGACCTACGTATCACAAAAGTACTATGCAGATCCATTTGAAACCAAGTTTAAATAATGTTAAATCAGATGATACTCAATGCCTATTCTTTGTGTCCGAATATGTGAAAATGTTAACTTTTAAACGATAACAAATGGATGTTGAACAAAGTTAAATCAAACATAATCGGTATATTCATGATCCCTATGTACCATAAGAAGAATCACCAAAAAAAAAAAAAATCAAAAAAAAAATCGACTAGGTCGAAAATTGGCCAATTTTCTCAAAAATGCAAAGGGTATATAGCTCAAAGGGTTTTTTTTTTAGAAATTGGATGATTTTTATAAACTGTCATTTTTCGGTTATTTTGTGTCCTGTGGCACCTCGGATCATACGAATGTGGTCAGTGGCACTTACTGAGGAAGAATAACCAAAAAAAGGACAAGGTGAAAATTAGCCAAATTTTGGTAAAAACGCCTAAGGCATAGCTCACATTTTTTTTTTGAAATTGTCCATTTTTTTTCGAAATTGGACGATTTTTCGACACTGCCACTTGCGGGTTGTTTTATTATTTTCTGTGACTCCGATCGATTCGTGGATTTATTCGGTGCAAACACCAAGGATAATCCACGAAAGTCGGCTGAAGACTTACATCATGCGGGGCCCTTCTGGTGGTGACTTCCGGGTAGGTACACATGAAGACAATATTTCCTCTTTCATGCGGGGCACTTCTGGTGGTGATTAGGTAGGTACACCAGAAGAAAATTTCTCCTTTTTCAAAGAGTGTATTGCGTTTTTTTGGATGCTTAATTAATCGTGTTACGCGTAAATGGTTTAAAACTCAATCGTATTGAAATTAAATAATAAACATAACAATAACCATCATCATTGTAATCGTCGTCATCGTCTCTAATTATTATCATCATCATCATAATCCCCGTCGTCATAGTCATCGTAGACGTCATCATCGTGACTGTCATCATAGTCGTCGTCGACATCATCATCATCATCATCATTATCGTCCATAAATAATGTATTTCATTCATTCAGTGGCAAATTCAAAATAGACCTTTTCCGCTAAGACCACAACCAACAGTATAAAAACATAAGTGACTGGAAACGTCCTTTGTTTTGCAGGGGCGGCTTGATAGAATACGGTATTCATTCAGGTAAGCCTGAGATATTGCGGCTTAAGGTTGTTCAAGAATGTCTGAAGTCGAAGACATGGTGAGCATGTTCCCAAAAACAACGTAAAAACAACGTGAAAATAACTTCACAAAGTTGAGAGATCAGTATCTAGATCTAGACGAAGAGGACATTACCAAAATCGTTTACAAATATGTTGCTTTTAGATGGTAATGCCTTCACGTTTTCTCCCCATGTCTATTTAACTATGAATAGTTGTTACGGCCACAGCAAGATACTCGTAATATCAAACTACATTCAATTCAAAAGTTTCAGTTTTCACCTTTTCTAGGCTTTATTAGTCAATATTACATTGCATTTATACCATTTTATAGACACTACCTCCCAATAGCCACAGCTTGTCTGTTCTACACGAACAAAACACATTGTTGTTTGTAGCCTACTCTAGGCTTACTAAAAAACTGCTTACATACTTATTATATATTCTATGCATACAATCATTTATATATCCACACATAAAATATACATTCTTATAGCAGATACACCAATTAATGCATCTTCTATCCCATTTACATGCACAATATACATTATATATGTATATGTATATGTAAGTGTATACATAAATCATATACCATTTCATATATACATACAGTATATATTACTGGAGATACGTTATAGATAGACCATAATCTGTTTTTCTTTTCTCTCATCGGCCATTCTGCATCGCACTTGATGGGGGCAGCAATAGGTCATGGTACTGACTCAGTACATCTCCTGTCTCTTATACACATCTAGATGTGTATAAGAGACAGGTATATGCATGTCGTGTACCCACTCATCCAGCATCAAACATTTTGTCAATAATAATAATAACACTATATTATAGTTGACATACATAAACATATTATGTTTACTTTCAAACACAACCCTAATCTTACATTCCTTAACAGTGGCCTACCTGTGTCTCACTATGATTTCCTTTAGACAAATGTAACATTTCATTTCTCAAGCTGTATATGCAGTACATGTATTTATCTATACTTTTGTTCTCTGATGATAAGATCAAAGTAAAGCTTCTGGGCTTCTATAGTTTATTAAAAGTTGCTGGCTTTTAAGACAGATAAACTAACAAATTAATAGTAGAATTAATTGCCAAACATCGAAATAATAGTGTAATCAAATAATTTTTAAAAACAATTAAAAATGTTACCATAATATAATATATTTATTACAATAATTATACAAACTTCATTGTGATGGGTAATAATATCCTAAATATATATTATCATATATTATATAATAATGTCAGTACATCATCGTTATTCACAATAAAATAAAATTGGATAAGAAATCAATGGTGTAACAATAAACATTCAGAATAGTGTTGACATTTTAGTTATAGGAACATTAATTGAAATAGGTAAAAAAATAGCAGGCATTTATGTGCCTACATTAGATATGCATGACTGGTCAGATATGCATATTTTTTATCAGATATATAACCAATTTGCATATAATAGCTTTCATGAGGAATACATTTTTTTGCCACTTATTCTGTCTTTGATCTCAAAGTTATTAATCATAATCCAAAAAAAAAAAAAAATTATGAGCTACGCAAGTCTACTAATTGGTTGTTCATGTGATAATCTACTCCAACATTGCAACATATCCAACAAGACCAGAAGGCTGAGATACCTGGTTGTACATCTGTTCATAACAAAATGGCTGCCAAAGCTCTGCAAGATCACAACCATGCCCACGAAAGTGTCAAGTCATGAAGGTATTGCAGGTGTCCCAAGTCTCCCGGGAGTCCCTGGAATCTCCCGGTAATCAGGATGGCCTCCTGCACTAAAGCAAAAATCTCCCGCAATTTCACAATAATTGCAAGTTTTTACTACTTCACTATCAATTGTCTCACGGAAGTTGGTGCTAATGGAGCCTCATGCACAGCAAAATAAAATTCAAATGGGATAATAAAGCACTTTTATTTAGATCTCCAGTAAGGGATTTCTTTCAACTTAGGTATTGTGCCTCCTTCAGTGATGGAAATATAGGGGTAATCTATAATGGGCAAACATGAACTCTGGACACCACTCAAAATCGTGTACAAAAAATCTTAAATTGCCGATTTAAAAAAAAGTTAATGTGACTGGAGTTCTTAAAATTGAGGTGTAAAAGAATCCTCCAATATAAAAAAATATTTTTCCCTTTGACCGTGACCAGGTGTTTGAATCTGGAACCTTCACCGGGGGTTCAGACCCCTGCTGGACTTGTCTGTACCCCGTCAGCAGATTCCTAAGCCAACCACTGGCGTAATTACAACTTTTGTCAAACATCTGGTTTAAAGTTTAGCCAATAAAATCTGGTGAAAATTTGAGTGTGCACTTTAATATACTTTATAAAGCTCCCACATTGAAGTCGTTTTATAAGAAAAAATGAAATGGTCTGTTTCAGTTGTGCCTTTAGCCAGGCATACACTGCACCTATCATCAGCCATCACGATCCCTCGTAGAACGCGACAAGATTCCTAGAGAATGCAACGTGACAAGGCGTTCGCAACCTGTTCAGTCTACCACCCACAATCAGCATACAGTGCTACATCGTCAAGCGCACACAGTGAGCGAATCATGACGGTCGTACGATACAAAGTGTGCGATGCTTTACAGAATCGAATGTACTGCAATGTGTATAGGCTTATATTACTCTAGTGTTTTCATTATTTTTTTTTTATAAAACTTAATGCATATTTAACACTTCTTTCGTTTTTCCCATCAACATCTTGGAATCTGATAGTTCTTCAGATTATCATACAGACCCATTTGAAATTTAATAAAAAATACTTCACTATGTTCTAAGTTTATTTATCAGTATCAGGTCTCTAATCTTTAAATCTCTTTTATACAAAACTGGTTGATTTTTCGCTCACTTTCACATCCACATGGAGAATGTTTGTAACCTACAATTGCACTGGAGATACGTTATAGATAGACCATAATCTGTTTTTCTTTTCTCTCATCGGCCATTCTGCATCGCACTTGATGGGGGCAGCAATAGGTCATGGTACTGACTCAGTACATCTCTGAGGGCGCTACACACAGTTGTTGACGTACATGTTGTGCAATCGACAAGCGTTGGATAGAGATCAATTACCTGATCCCATGTGTTAACATCAACTAAAATAATTAGGAAAAGAAATAAGACAAATGAATGAGGAAGCATACATGGTTGTTAGCAAGAATTTTCAATGCCCTAGATGGACGGTTCTATTGTATTTGAGGGGTGTTCGAATTAAAGGAATAATGACGATTATCCATTTATCCAGTAAAGTAAATTAATGAAATACAAGAAATGTAAGAATAGATAAAACATAAAGACCAAACATTGTTTATGTTTTCAAATCTAGTTCCCATTTAGATACTGGTCAGGAACTGGTTGTTTCCAGATAAATAATGTTTAACATTAAGATTTTTGCTTTCCAAACCACCACAAAAAAAAAAACAAAAAAAAAAACCATACTCTCCTACTTTTAAGTGTGTATAATAAAGAAATCAAAATATGCTTACCATTACCACTCTGTGCTTTTTTTAAAGATTCCATCAGAGTTGTGAGAGCCTTCAGAACAAACGATATTTCTGCCATCCGTGACCTTAAAAATGGAAGAATGAAGAATAAGATGAATAAGTTAGTTCTGACACCATACTTAGCAAGGATGGCCATTTAATCAACACTTCAATATGGAGTATCAATTGCCCCAAATCTCAGCTCTCCCCTCCCCATTATTAAAAAAAAAAAAAAAACAACAACGAAACATAGAGCATCCATGGTTTCAAATGATCAAGTTCTCACTCCCAATTAATTATAAAGCACTGATAGACCAAAATGATCAGCTATCCACCCTATAATCCTTGAAGAAATAAATTTATAGCAACATCTAGAGTTGAGATAATTTTCTTGAATTTTCTAAATACAGAAATATGTGGCAATGACAAGCCCAACCATTTACTCCTCACAAAAAAATTGATTTTTAGTTATTAATACAGGGCTAAACAGTAAAATGAAAGTTATAAAATGGTGGAAGAATCATTTAAATCCAATGTTTCATTGTAAATTTACAGGAGTTCAAACATACAGTTGTTAAAAGAATAGTATTTTAGAAATCAGCCTTTAAAGTTTATGATTTTGGGGAATTCTCAGGCAGAGACCATCACCAAATCCAAAATAGAAAAAAATAACAACATCGCATGATGTATAGATATATAAAGTTTAGTTTAGTGCAATAAATAGATTTCAAAAATTTTGACACTTCAACATGTTTTGGCCATTATCTCAATTTGTGAAACACAATTTGTGAGGAATGACTGATTTGGCTAGTCTTAGCCACATATGAAAATGTATACTAAGTATACTAACACACAAATTAAATAAACAATGCTTAATATATTACCGTGGTAATGGACACTTGCCACTCAACCTCTCATCCTCAACATATTTCCTAAGAACTTCCTGACATCGTTGAAGCAGTGCCGACATTGCCATTTTGGTAATAGCGCCCTCTTCAGACACCAGACTCTGAGTGATGAATGAGAATCGTAACAGAGTCTCAAAACAAGTCTTTGCAAACTCCTCCCTTAGCTCTGTATTATTGGTATCTGTAATAAAGAAATTTATGTTACTAAATATATATTATTAAATATATTCAATGTATGATATATCAATAATATGAATTTCTAATTAAAAATTATTTTTTCTAAACCAAATGAGGCTCTAAAGGGGTGTTTATTTGAGGGAAGCGTTTATTCAAAGCGGGGCGTTTACTTGAATAAATATAGCATGTGGAAGTTCTAACACAACCCTGGTCCCTGGGACAGTTTCATTGCTGCTTGAGTTTCAGCAGGGGTTTGAAATGTAAGTTTCAACAGGATATGGTCTTTCGGATGAGGCGATTACAGTAATCCATAAATCCTGTGTGAAATATGACCAATGTGCCGGTTTTAGAATGGAGTTTAGAAAAGAGTAGGGGCCTGTCTTCCAGAATACTGCCAGAAGGACCCTATTGAAAATAAGCCCAATTCACATAAAATCAAATAGAAACTGCCGAATCATATAGAAATCATGACACTAGATTTTTTAAAACTTTTTTTATTTATTTTTGCAAAATCATTTTTGTAGGATATGAGTAATAATGTAATTCAATTTGTTTAAATTCTGCATGAATGATTTATGATTCCCAGAGTGACTTTTATATGTTTTTTGTTTCATATACTGGATTGGTTTTGATGTGTGTGGGTTATTTTGTGGGAGGATAACTTATAATTAACTTAATAGTAATTGTCACCCACAATTTAATTTATTTACCTAGGAAACTTGAAGAGCTGGCTGAGTGAATAGAGCCCCTATTGAGTAGGCCCATTATCTTGGCGGTAAACTGCGGGGGCAGGGCAGTTGAGTAGGGTAACACCTCATTCTGAATCAGCAATACAACATTCACGTCCATAGCCTCGTCTTGCTGTTGCTCCTCTACCGAGAGCGTTGCCGGTGCCGGACTGCAAAAAAATAATAATAAATACAATTATAAAAAGTGCACATATCCACTTTAGAGAGTGCTCAAGGCACTAGAAACAGAGTATAAACATACTGGAAACTAGAAACCATGGAAACTAATCCAGTACTTTAAATAATAACAATCAATTTTATACTTTTAATTCTATTTGAGGGATACCTGCATTACTATTATTACTGATATAATTTTCATTATCATTTTACTTGTCAATACATTATTGAGCTGTTGGACTATGTTGTTCTTGATTTTTTGTGGCAATGAAATTTTGCATGAATTGAAAAGTTTTTACAAGGAAATAGATACATACTGCTCAGAGAAAAGAAACAACTCTAAGGCAGCCGCAAGATCTAACCACATTGATTTGAAATGTTTACTATACGCCGGGTTTCGGGCAACTGGTAGACCAACGTGCAGAATTTCCAATAGAGATGTCACAGCTAGTTTCCAGGTGCTCGCTGACGGGCAAGCGTACTTCAGACCAAGGGGCATCTGGAGGACCTGTTTTTAAATTAAAAAAAATATATCAGTTTATGAATTCATTCATTTGATTATATTTTCCAGTATTTAAATGAAATCTGGAAATATGAATTATAGCTTGATACAATATCGTTAGAGCAGCAAAGTAATGCAATCAACGGATATCTATTGGGGGTATACTCAAAAGCTTCGGAGGATATTCTCTATAGGTAATGAAGATATACTCAGTACTATAAATATTATACTGGAATAGCTGCTGAGGGTATACTGAATAGCAACTGAGGGTATACTTTATTAGATACTGAAGGTACACTCAATGGGAGATTTGAAGTACCCACCAACGGTCTGAAGACCACTGGTTGGTTTGGTGGACATCTTCAAGTATTCCTTATCAGTTATTAATAGCATATTCTATAGCTAGACTCAAAACATACTGTATATCGTTGATTGTATACCATATATATATATTTAAACGCCCCCCACCCCTCAAATAAACTCCCCCTCTAGAGTTTCATTTGGAATAAATGCCTCCCTTGAATAAACTCCTACAATAAATTTCTACAGTATCTTACTCTTAGAATATTCTGCAGAACCTGTTGTTCCATGACTGCTGGCCGAGTTGCTGTCTTCTTATAGAGGGAAGTAGTCATGCTAAGACTCTTCTCAGCAAAGGGCACATAATTCATGCTCACCCATTCAGCCTAGTATGTGACAGAAGACACAAGTGAGATACGATTAGAACTAGATAGAATGTGGATGATGAATGTTACCATTGGTAAACGTAAGCTACCATTGGCGGATGCGTGCTACCAATGAAAATGTATGTAACCAATTGATGTATGCACCACTGGTATAAACAAACTACCAATGATAATTATGCACCAATGGTAGATGTATATTACTTTGGTATATGTGAATGAATACAACCACTGGTGAATGCACACTTCAAATGAACAGTGAACTAGGGCTACCATTGATGGATGCACCACCAATGGTGGTTGTATGCTACCAATGGATTTTGCACACTATTGACAATGTATGCTACCATGCTACAGTACCATTGGTGGAAGTATGCTACCACTGGTACTTGCACACAAGCAACGACAATGTATGCTAACCATTTTGTGGATAAATTCTACCATTGGCATATATGCCACAACTGAATGATGCAGAACATTAACACATTTATGCTAGCATTGGTGAATGCACACAACCACTGCTACAATATCAAAATATCCAACCAAAAAATGTCGTTATATAACAACACTTATCAGTAAGAATGCAATATTCAAGAATACAACATTCTTGACCATGCTGGTGGCAATAGACTTTTCCAGACTGTCAATCATTCTTGATAACTGACCAATCAGAACAAAGCCATGAATACATGCGTGCCCTACAAAACACATGTGCTGTCTCACAAACGTACATGTTTATTGCGTACATTTACGCTACCGTTTTGTCGGACCTTAGCTACAATAATCAAGAGGCAAGGCTTAGCAGAACTGCTGGCTTTTTCCCATTTCCATTTCCTTCAAACGCTTACAGGATAAACATTAATAATTACTCATTTCATTTCATTCCACAAATACAAAAGTTACAACAAATAACATCTTGAAAGCAAGCAAAAAGAAATACAATGAATGCTGTAATATAAAACCCCATTTTAAATGTATGGTTTCATTTTGTTGAATATGTTATTCTACCGGCAAGTCACCTGTGAAATTAAAGAAGCCAAGTTAGGAAAATGCTTCAGGAAGTTATGTCAATGTACTGTATACATAAAGCTCATTATTATTATTGGTGAAGGTAAAATAAACACATTCATATCCAATGCTATTTAGATGTTAAATGAATTGTAAGATAAATCATTGTGTTAAGCTTTCTCGATTATGTAGTACAATACCATTATATAAAGCAGGGGTGGGCATAAAAATCGGTCGGAGGGCCAAAGTGAATTAATGAACACAGAGGGCACCAACCAAACTTTGATATTTCCAGTGTGCTTCCAAAAACATTCAAGTATTGCTTTTACACAACTTTATTCCCAGTTTCAATATTACTTTTTACAGATGATCGTTATTGGACAGTAAAAAAACAAGGTGTTTTCTAGCCAATGTTGCTTGGCGCCCCGCACACACAGGTATTTAATTATTTTTCATGGGCCGCAAAAAAATCGCTGTCGGGCCGCACATTGCCCACCTGTGGTGTAAAATGTACATTTTACATAATCTGTGTTAAAATCTGTATGTAATAATAATTATAATACATTTTTCCTTTTAATCTTATTTCAAAATGGAAATATTGGCTGGGCTCTCGGTACCCATGGCAGTCATAGTGCATTTATATACTCGATAGATAAGTTAACCTGGGTGATTGGTGTGTACCCAGTTTATCGTGGATTGTTTCACCATTGCCTAAAGCAGTCACTCAGAGCAGAAATAGATTTGTCGACTGATGGTCAGCTGCCAAAATGTGTGACCTGCAGGCTTTATGAACCCCTGATGACCTTAAATTAATCTAACTTTATGAGGTTTGCAAAGTGGAGATTCTATGGTTGCCGAAAATCATAAAGAAAGAATTAAACCCACGACCTTAGGATAGCAAACCAAATATAGCAACTTCAGTTGAAACAATCAAGGTCTTGGGTTTGAATCCTAAAATGGACAATGAACATTTTTCCCTCCCAAGCATTATTAATAATTCTCTCACCATGCTTATGAATTATCCCATAATTGAGTAAAATCCATATTAATTATTAGTAAGATTATTAAAATAAACAATTGTTTTCCACAAAGCAGTTGATTATATGAGCAAAAAATAATAAATCAAAGTCATATAATAAAATCTAGGTAGCATTATTTGATTTGTAACATTGAACAGAAAATAAATGGATAATTATGTTACTGAAAGAATGCTGAACTCGTAAATGTTTTGATGTGCTTGTGATGAAATAAAGTATTTTTTTTAAAATAGCATTTTTAGCTCTGATGAGGAGCACTAGAAACACCGGCTGATTGATTAATAGATCTTTTTTGGATCTACTGCCTCTATTATACTGCCCTCATGAGGCTGATTGATTAATAGTTGACTAATAGATCTATTTTAGCTCTACTGCCTCTATTATACTGCCTTCATGAGGCTGATTGATTGATAGTTGACTAATAGATCTATTTTAGCTATACTGCCTCTATTACACTGCCCTCATGAGGCTGATTGATTAATAGTTGACTAATAGATCTATTTTAGCTCTACTGCCTCTATTATACTGCCCCCATGAGGAGCTCTAGTAACACTTGGCTGATTGATTAATAGTTGATTGATTAATAGACCTGTTTTAGCTCTACTGGCTCTATTATACTGCCTTCATGAGGAGCTCTAGTAACACTCGGCTAATTAATTAATAGTTGATTGATTAATAGATCTGTTTTAGCTCTACTGCCTCTATTATACTGCCCTCATCGGAGCTTTTGAGATTACCAGAACTTGTTCAACTATTAAGCATTGAAAAAACTACTGCTAAATCACAGAAAAGAAATATTTAGTTGGAAAAAAAAAACTTTATCAGTGATAACAATTAATAAGCAAAGAATCAATGGATTAATTATTTCAATAAGGTGGATATTAAACCAATTTCTTTTTAAACAAGTAATACGTAAACTGACTAATTTCATATATTGCTTTGATTTTGTAAATTTATTCTTAAATTTAAATTAAATATTATTATTATTATGATGTTAAATCTTTTCTACAAACTTGTATAAAAAAATACTTTAGATCTATAAATGAGCATGTTTAATGAATTCCTTGTAAAATGGCAAATTTAAGCAAATTAAATGTGGGACAGTTTATTGCAGCTGTTGCAATTCAACCTCACTGACTTCAGTTTAGAACTTTTCGCCGTGCATTTTGATTCTGTCCTTCGCTAAGGCACTACAATTACTACAATTTTCTCGGAAGGGTATGAATGGGTAGGGCCAGCTATTACCACCACAAAGGTCTGGTTACTACTAGCAGCATTATGAAATTCTCTCCTGGGTGGGAGCTAAGCATAACAAGGGTCTGTTCCAACCTTATGTAAGACTTATATATTATATGTTTTGTCGTAAATCAAATAAATGATATGTAAAGCCTGGGCACTCACTGCAGCGTGCAGCGATCCCAGCTCCACTCCCTGTGTGCGTTAGACTATGCGACACTATCTGCTGATTTCTTGGTCGTAGTCAGAACTGATCATCATGATCAAAAATGATCTGTTGCACGCGCATGGCATTGTGAGTGCCTGGCTTAAGTTGAGAGTATTAATGAAAGGCATATGATATCCTGGGGATCAGCATACATTTGGCATCATCAGTGGCGGATTGACAGGGAAGGGGCTCAGCTGGCCTGGGTCCACCCCTAAATATTAAGTTTTAAAAAAAAAGTGGAGAAAAAAACAGAAAAATATAATCAAATTTTTAGTCTAAGAGTGCCATTTCCGGCCATCTAGAGGTGCCATAGTTTGAAATTTTTTACCTCAGCCCCAACTAATGTGTGGGACTGATGTGGTCTAGACACTTTATCTGTGTTAAGTCCCTCGGCAAACTCGATTTGAAATTCCTCGATCCGCCACTGATCAAGTACAATCGTGTATGCTGTTGAGCGTTCATTTCATACAAACAACATTACATAATAAATTTTACTTCTATTAAACATTACAGTATAACAACTAATGCTACCAAACTCATGTTAATCATTTCACAGAAATCATAATACAAATATAATATACCATACAATAGTATATAAATACTGTAACATTAAATGTTATCAATGCACTGAGACACCACATTGCCCATAGCACAGACCTACCTGTAGGCATCCTCTAAAACTCTCCCATTTTTCCTGGAAACAAATAAAAATTATGGAAAAAAATAGATGGTAATTCATCTACGATATGAAGTTATCCAATGGCAATTTTGCACCAGAAGAAATATACAAATGATGTTTTTGCCCTACCTGTGTTATCGTACTGAATGTTGGGTACTTTCCCCAATACTTAAAGGTGATTCATGTGGGATTGAACCCACAACCTCCAAATAACTAGCCTGGCGTCTTAACCACTAGACCACTGAGCATGTGCTTAATGGCTAGTAATGAATCCAATCCTCAAGTAACAGCAGGTACTACAATGCTATTCTGCACTGCAGTACGATAACACGTCAGATAAGGAAAAAACATAATTTGTGTAACATGAAGTAATCGTCAGAGATTCCAGCATTTGCTTAATAGGGGACAGTAACTCCAGGAAGAAAGTTATATATTGCACCCTCTAGAGGTAAATCAAGGGTAGCTAAATTCAATAACAGAAATTGACAAAAATACTGTACCTTTGTATAATGTTCATACTAATATTATATTCTTCTGTACAATACACTTTCTTTCAAACATAACTTTTGATATTTGGTACAGTAGCATTAGTAATGGCTCTAAGATACTCATTCATGGCAAAGCTGACCAATAGGGGGTTTGACTATTTCCCAATATGAGGCACCCACCAGTCCTTACCTGGGGTGCACAAGGGCGAAGTCCTGGTGGGATCCAAGGGCGCTGAGCCTGGTGACTACTTAGGGAAATTGGGCAATTTTAGGCTTTCTGTAGTACATACTATGCAGTAAAAATGAAAAAAACAAAAGAAAAGAAGACTGGCTGATGGGGAGAGAGACTTCATATGTCCAACAGACGGGCATAATCCTCCTACCCTCACTGGATCACCACTGAGTAGCATGAAATACTTTCAATTTAATTCATAGATATTTGAAACATCCTTAAGCTCTTCTATTCTGCTAGGCTGGCACATGGTAAGGCAGTAAAGTTGTTAATGCACAAATCCTTGCGGCTCAATTAGAATACTCCTCCAGGAAGCAAAAAAGGTTGTACCTTGTAACCTAAGAAACTAGCAACTATGAAACCCAAGTGCGGCGGTGCCACACCCAATTATATCAATCCAATCCAATCCAATCCAATCAGAACATTTGTAAAGCGCCTTTCTTTGCAGATACGAAGCGCTGCACCCCACATATTTAGCCACCTCACAACCGACAAGCAGCCGTGATCATTGCCTAACCCAAGCACAGAACAAGTAAACAAATCAAAAGAAGCAGTGGCAAAGTTTGGAATCATGAATAAATAATGCAACAATAAAAAAAAAAAAAATGGGATAATTAGTTAAATAGCTGAGACTTTAAGTTAGACCAAAAGACAGCCACAGATGATGAAGATCGAATGTGCACTTTAGTGAAGTTGACGCACGGCATTCACTTATCCGGTTTTGTGCTTTTCAAAATGAATACAGTACTAGCAATGTGCTAATTTCCCCTTATCTCTTATCCAGTGGCGGCACCAGCGGTCTGCTATGAGAAAACATATTGCCTCCGTAAAATGTTACCTTGGCGCCACCACTGAACCCAAGTGCATTTGAGGCATCTGCTATTTAGCACTATGTAAATGTATCAAAAGTAAATCAAAAAAAGAATAAATCAGTGCCAAAATTCTCTAGTCTATGAAAGTGCTTTTTTAAAATAAAAATTGTATGTGTCAAGAGGAAAGTGCAGCTAAAATACCATCTAGAAACTTGTTGATGCATTTAAAATCTATCTAAAACATATTTAACACTGACGACCTACTACCTCCCTGAAATAAAATTGTGTTCGGTAAAAGAAGTCATAACATAAGTGGCCAGATAGTCTCTAAGAATAAGGTGTCTATTGGTGCAGCACTTACTCGAGTTTGGCATGAAATGAGAGGGGTGCTTATCAAATAATTTTCAGTAGTGAGCTACAACTTAAATACAGTAATTAACAACAAACAACCTAAATAACAATCATAAATAAATACTGTATGTTTATTTTAACCATTGAACACTAGAAAGATGGTGATGATAATGATGATGTAATAATAGCAGTTAACTTTCCAGGATGAAATATGGTTTTAAATAAAATTTAATATTGTATATTACTAAAAAAAATGAGTATAACAATGCTGATCTGCATTGTTTATAAATTCCAATAAAAAGTGTTAAAGTTTTGGTTATGAGAATTATCAAATAGAGTGTTGACGATTCTTGAATGTTGAATTATATAACTTTCATGTATCATGTGATACCTGTGCAATTTGTTGTCACATGTATCATGTCATACCTGCGGGGATGGTGCCAGCAGCCCCTCCCCCCACATGTGTGATATCTGTGCAATGTGTTATCATATGTATCATGTGATATCTGTGCGACTATATGACCATGTGTCTTATAAATGATCAGATGACACTAATGATTCTATCACATGATTACACCATGTGGTACAGTTGGAAAGCACTATGTCACTATAATGAAATAAATGACATTTTAGATGATATTTGTGGGGAAAACATGAACATTATGAACTAGCTGTATGGTTTGTTTTTAAAGATGTTCTATCTCTTTTAAAACACATCTTTTTTACAAAGCAAAAATAAAAGAGAAAACAAAACATGAACAAGTCTATAAGAAATGACATGTAACATAACTTAGAAGCACAAAACTGTTAGTAAATAAAATGACCACAATGTTTAAAGACATAAATTAAAAACAACAACAAACATAAGAAATAATAATAATATAAGTAATATATTTAGAAGCAAATTGAACCAGCACCAAAATAAAAATATAAAAGATGACAAAATAGTAAAAAGCAGGAGATAGGAAGATAAGCTTAATATATATTGAATGAGAATGGACAAAATGTATAGTGAAACAGAAAAACAGGAAAGCCTCTCTACTAATTGGGAGAACAGACAGGACTGTAATCCAATTCATTATCATTATAACAACATTCATAATTAATAATAATGATTGAGGTTACCATAATCATCATTTTGATCATTCTCATAATCATTACCCTGATCATTATTCTTATCATTATTCTTATTATCCTGATCATCATCCTAATCATTATTCTTATAATTATCCTGATCATTTTTCTTAACATTATCCTGATCATCATTCTAATCATTATCCTGATCATCATCCTAATAATCACTATCTTGATCATCATCCTAATCATTATTCTTATAATTATCCTGATCATTTTTCTTAACATTATCCTGATCATCATTTTAATCATTATCCTGATCATTATCCTAATAATCACTATCTTGATCATCATCCTAATCATTATTCTTATAATTATCCTGATCATTTTTCTTAACATTATCCTGATAATCATTCTAATCATTATCCTGATCATCATCGTAATAATCACTATCTTGATCATCATCCTAATCATTATTCTTATAATTATCCTGATCATCATTTTTAACATTATCCTGATCATCATCCTAATCATTATTCTTATAATTATTCTGATCATTATTCTATCATTATTATGATAATCAGCCAAATCATTATTCTGATCATCATCATCATCATCATTATCCTGATCATTATTCTTATCACCCTAATCACTATACTGATAATCATCCTAATTATTATTGTGATCATTATTTAAATCATTATTCTGATTATCATCCTAAAATTATCCTAATAATTAATCTATTATCATCCTAAAATTATCCTAATAATTAATCTATTATCATCCTAATTACTAATCCTGAAACTAATCCTTCAAAATCTGTCAGATATGGTTTTTAATAGACCCAACCATTGGGAAAAGAACCCTTTTAATGCAGATGAAAGTTGAGCAACAGGCTAAAAAATACCATCACAAGACAGGCTGTAACGCAATCCACAAAATAATAGGAACAGAAGAAGTCCAAAAAACACCTGAGACAACTATGTAAAGAGAAGGTAAATAATACAGTCTACAAATTGATGGAGCTTTGAAGTGAATTCCTTTGGATGGACATAGATGGAGAGATGTGGTCTGTTTGCTGGGGTGGCGAGAGGCTATCAGGGACCTAAAGTCTAAAGGGGACGCGAGCAGCCTATGGTTGAGAGAGGAAGGTAAAAGTGTTCCATTACCAACTGTGGGGTCCGGCGGGCCTATCCCACTGGATTTTTAATTTTTATCCATTTTAATCGCTTATGATTTCACACTTACTTACTGATTAGTGGTTAGTGATTTTTTGGCTGCTTCCTAGAAGGGGAAGGGGGTAGCCCTGGATCTGCCACTGTTTGTATAAGAATTTTTCATGTGTTGGAAGGCTTATGTTTATGTACGATCTATGGGCCTATTCTCGGTGCAAGTCACTATATAAATGTTGTAACATTAAAACCTCTATGTGCGTATATGTATGTAATGTAAAAAATTCCTAAGATAATTATCCCTTAAAAAATTATCCCCAATTATCAGGTTAATTTTTGTATTAATAAATAATAATGTATTAGTTTAAATTTTAACAAAGATAGACAATTTGTTTTTTATACACAAACTATTTTTTTACAATAAAAAAATGTTTATTAAGGGAAAAAGACTTTGAAAATTTACTAAAATAGCAAACAATTGTTAGTTATTTTTTTGTCAATTGAATTTTTGTTTGAAAAATAATTTGCAAACCTAAGAAGCTTTAAGCAATCAAAATTTGCTAACTAAAAAGCAAAACATATTTGCTTCAAATAAAACCACCAAAAGCTATAACTAAAGGAAAAAAAACAACAAAAAAACATGACTGAAATGTAGATGAAAGTGAACCAGCCATGCGGTAGTAACAATACCTTACATTGAATCCATGAATGTAAATACTCAGCAGACTATAGAGGGTGGAAGGTAGATGGAGACAAACAAGAAAAGCCTAGTTAAGTGTTGCCAGGAAATTTCAAAGATTTAACAAAATAACTACAAAGACAAGACAACAAACATTATGCCAAATATGCATGATTTACAATTATCATGTTTTACATAAATATTTATTAAGAGATATTTTTATAAAATTTTAATTAAAAGCTTTATAGCAATTATGTTTCATTAACAAATTGGTTATTAATGATTTATTAATATTTCAATATATTTCATTACAAAATTTGAGGAGAAAAATTTCAATATAAAATGTCCTTTATGGATAACCAAAAGTAAAACACTATTGAGGTTTTTCCAAAGCATTGTAAAATTTTAAAAAATTGCAACATTACATTAAAATTAATTTTTCGATAAATAAGTTTTAAAAGTTGTATAAAAATAGAAGTCATATAAATAATATTATAAAATGATACTTATTCACTATTACTTACCAATTCAATAATAAAGGTACCTCTTTAATTATTATTTATAGTATTAATAATTAAAGAGACTTATTCATTACTTAATAAATCAACTTATTACAAAGTGTTATGGTATTTATTCATTAAGTAATTTTAAAGGTACTCAAATTTACTTATTAACAATTAAAGTATTCACTATTACTTACCAATTCAAAATAGAGGTACCTCTTTAATTATTATTTATAGTACTAATAATAAAAGGGACTTATTCATTACTTAATAAAGCAACTAATTACAAAGGATTATAGTATTATTCATTAAATAATTATTAAAGGTACCCAAATTTACTGATTAACAATTAAAGTATTGTAATTAATTATTAATTATTAAAGGTACTTAATTAATAACCATTAATGGTACTTATTGATAAGGTAGTTATTAATCAATAAATAAAGATAATTTATCAATAAAGGTATTAATTAGGTGGTTAAATAATATTAATTACCATAACTCTATTAAATGTATGTATGCATTAATTATGGATTTTTTTTGGCTATTTTATTATTTCAATAGTTTTTTTTTTCAGTAATGTCAATATGGAAATTTCAGAAAAAAAAAGCTTTAATTCAGTTTGTATTGCATTTTTTTTTTGGTTTATTCAGGAAGCCAGAATGGTTCTTAACAGAAATGCATTTTCAACAGACAAATAATTTGAAAATTGAGCTGGAAATTACACAAAACACACAGGAAGAAATTAATAAGTAAGAAATAAACATTAATGGCATGCAATTCCACATATTTATACCTTTATTTTCTATTTGTTATAATTGCATTTGCATTTAATTGAATCAAACAGTGAGCAAAGGTTGGAAATGAGTACAAAAGCTGTGATAAAAAACAGGCTTTGAACCTAGGACCACTGATCAAGCAGAGGTGGCACCAGTGGGGTCGGCGGGGCCAGGGCGTTTCCCCCATCGGGAAGAGCTGGGCCCCCTTAGAAAGAAAAACCACAGTTCATTGGGAGAAATAAAATGTATATGTATTTTCTACATATTAGTAGGCTCTAAATTGATTTTACTAAGTAAGCCTTTGAAACCCTTAAATTGTCACATTTAAGGGTTTCAAAGAGAAATGCCCGCCCGACTACACCCACTTTTTTTCATGAGGAACATTGGCTCCCCCATCGGGGATGTAGGATCCCCCGCCGGGCAAATCCTGGCGCCACCCCCGATCATGCATTTTAACCACAGACTGTAAATTAGGCCTAGAAATCCATCCCCACATTTCGAAAAATAATGGGCTGATTTCCAAACAGGTTTAGCTAAAAATTAGGCTTTCACCAAATCTTAAAATAATTAAAGTATTGTGCAGTACTGTAGTTGCAGTACAATTAAGCACCTATTTTCCTAGTGATTTTCCGCAAAAATCTGAGCTAGTTTTTGAGGCATCATCTGCGCGAATAAAAAAACAAACTTCACAGTATAGCTCATTAATAAACATCATCAATTTGAATTTTAATTAGATATCAACAAGTTCCGAAGGACCCAACCCTAAATTTACAATATGATTTTTTATTCTTAAGAAAGCAAGATGATATTTTTAATCATCAAAAAAGAGGATGAAATGATAGGTTTACGCAAAACAGATTTATCCATGCATACACACACAGTCGTTTTTCATTCATGCTGCAGTCATGTCTCCACATGGATGTGATAAATCCTTCCAATATGGACATCCACCATCAGTCTAGGCCTATCTAAAATAGACCTAGGCCACAGACAAGCCAAACCAGTCACTCATCGCAAAAAGTAATTTTTAGTTATTAATACAAGGTTAAACAGTAAAATGAGATCTATAAAATGGTAAAAGAATCATTAAAATCCGACATTTCATTAAGAAGTTACAGGAGTTTAGACATACAGCTGTTTAAAGAACAATACTTGAGAAATTAGCATTCAAAGTTACTGATTTTGGGCATTTTCCAGGGAGAAACCACCACCAAATTGTTAAAAATGGTTGTTTAAACAATGGAAATGGGGGAAGTAACAGCATAGCATGACATATAGATATATAAAGGTTAGTTTAGTGCAATAAAATAGATTTCAAAAATTTTGACTTTCCAGCATGTTTTGGCCATTATCTCTGAAACAGGATTTGCAACGAGTGACTGGTTTGGTTTGTCTTTGCCACATATGATGTTAATTCTGTACTTATGGTTTGACGTAAAGTTATCATTTCATTATCTATTTACGGTGATATAAAAACTGTATATCCACAGCCCAAAAAGAAAATCATTTTTGTGACGCATACACTTAGGAAGGAAGACTATTATTTATTTGACTGGCTTGTTATGCAAAGTCATTAGTTCTTCTGAAATGAGCACTGAACATTCCATGATGCTATTGTACTTCTTTGAAAACATGAATATGAGATGTTAATTCCGTTGAATTTGGAACACGCATGGATGGAAGCAATGTAAAATCTCACACTCACTTAATAATTCAACTTGCTTTGAAATGTGAAATTTCAATTTTACAAAAAGCAAAAGTCATTTTGTATATTTTTACTCATTCTGAAAATGTTCAAATATTTATTTATTGTTCATTTATTTGGTTGAAAAAGAAAAAAAATTGTTTTTTTCTTACCTGCTTTGTTGCTGTTTTTGAGATGACCCTGGTCTCAATCTGACCAAAAGAAGGCGCTTGGCAAGCATATGTGACAAATGTAAGTAGTTGATCAAACACGGCTGGATGCATGGATTGCATGGTCTCTGAAGCACCTACTGCCTGCATACACATTAGAAAACGAAATTAGAAGAATTACTGTAGGTTAAGACGGTCGTCGGCCGAAGCCATTTTATGGAGCATGCAATGCCACGACGCATGTGCAACGGATCCTTTTTATTGACCATCCACTCAAACTGCCACCGACAATCAGCATTATGCCGCCGCGTCGTCTAGCGCTCGCAGGGAGCCGAGTTAAATTTCCCGGCTGACGATCGTGCGACACAGCGAGTGCCCGGCTTTAGTGCTTAAGTGCTGTCCTTCCAAACTTTAGGATGTCAGGTTCAAGTCTTATACAAAACCAGGATGTAATACTCATGACAATTCCTAAAGCTTGGATATAACTTGTTTGTGTACCTGGTCATTTAATCATTCTTGAAATATACTTGGTAATTAAATCCAATTGTGAACAGCATCTTTTCTTAACCGTATTTAAAGAGGGTGACACTTCCAGTGTATCCTAGAAGGTCGGCTGATATTCAGGGGCCCTCTTAAATAAATAAACTATAGTGATGCTTTTATCAGCAAAATCTCTTTATGAGGCTTAGGGAGGGGAGTCGTATTTAAATTTACCTTAGAAACACAATTTATTGCATTCAGTGCCGCTTCCTGTAATCCAGTGAGTTCCGCATCAAGCATTGAGGAGGGGAGTATAAATGGCGATGCATCCGCATGAATTGGAACCGATACGGCACACTGGAGAACTCGTGACAGTTTCTGGAAGTCAGATGCTACAAACTTAGCCTTGATGTGCTGGAATAACGTGGGAAATATCTGCAGCAGCGTTGTTAGGAATGCTTGTGACGGTAGAGTTTTTGCGGTTTTTGACGTTGGCGGTTTGGTTCCGTTAATCCCAATACTGTGCCAAACCCTCCACGCTGTTGACCATAAAGTAAAGTCGTCCATGACGACCTCAATTTCATTACTTGATTTAACTTTGGGCATATCATTTGAAGTAGTTCTTTTGATTCGTTCAGGTTTTGGTGCGGAGATGTTTGATTCAAATGATGTTGCCCTCTCCAGTGCAACTTTAGGGGAAGGGGATGAAGACTGTAGTTGTAGTATTTCTTGGAAACTTTTCAAAGCGTTCAATGATACTTCATTACTCGTACTAAGAGCTGAGGCTTCTATATGTTCCAGCAACAGTGCCCAAGCTCTTGGAAAATCACCTAATAAAAAAAAACATAAATAGACAACTAAAACAACATGAGCAGAAAAATAAACAAGAAAAGTTTTCCAGCACTCAAGAACAGGAAATTAAAAAAATGTCCTGTTTAAAATACTATTAATAAGCCCTCTTAAGCAATGACTACAACAAGTAAATTGAGTACCAAAAGGTAGAAAAAACTGTTGTTCCATTGTTCAAAAGCAGAGAAATAAAACATAAAATTGTTTAGTAAACTAGTTTTTGTTTATTAAAAGTGGCTTGTGTGATTCAGAAAACGTTGGCTACATTTGCCGACATCTTTAGCGCCACATGAATATTGGTGATATTCTAAACAATACAGTGTAACTGATCTTGTTACTTCATATCATCTGTGGCAGGGCAAATGTGTTTCCAGTTCCTTTGTTCGAGCCACCTAGGCAGAGGTCCGGGATTGCGCCAGGGTGGTGATGGATGGTGACCCCGAAGAGTATTTGCATCTTATTTTGCCTATCTTTCCCATCCATGTCTGGTCCAACACAAATAAATATACATTAAGATTAAATAAATAATTAAAAATTAATTAATTCACATAATAATGCGAAAATGGCTACATGTACACTCGGCAGATGGAAAATGGCGCCGCGAGCACCCCTACTAGGGATGGATACGTGCGCCTAACAAAATGACATTATTATTATTATTATATCAGCTTTCTGCTAAAATGCAATAACATAACTTTCAACCTCCAAAAACTCAGCACCTTAGGAATCATAAAATCATGGTTATAGAGCTTCTGATATATATATGATCAACCCTTTTTAAATATGGTGGAAAAATAAATAAGCTACCAACCTAGAAGAATTAGTTGCTGCCTCCAGGTGTTGAAGACCCTGGCGACGCCTGCTAATGTAAGTACTTTAGTCTCTGCCCACTGTTTCTCTGCTGTGTCCCGTGAGTGGTGTATCAGAATATTGACGCCACCACTCACGTCTGACTTGTCTTGCTTGGCTGCACCAGACAGCTTCTTTACTTTATCCAGCAGAGGAAACAACACCTAAGTAGAAGGATTTTTAAAAATCTATTAATCATAACAATAGTAGTAAAAATAATAAAAATAAAATAATGATAACAATTGAAATGACAGCAACGGTGCCATCATTATCATCAGCAACAGTAGCAAATAACAACAGCAAATGTTATTCTATCAAATTTCTGTTGAAACAAAAATATTTTTTAACCTACTTACTAATACTTGTATTATAAAAGAAAAAGATGAAATTCTTAAAAATATTAATTCTTATTGTATTCATACTGGCAAACATGTACTTCGTACTTCTTTTGGTAGAATTTTAGTTGAGGAACAGCACAATGCCCACACAACAAATACCCTACATTTATTATTAAAGCACCCTACAACTAAACCCATTGTAAAAGCACACTTGGCTTGATGAAATGAAACATAACCTTGTGTGTGTGGTTCAGGGATGGTTAAACTGCAGGTGAATATATCTGGACCTCTGGATTACGACCTAAAAAATAAAAGCTTCAACACTCACGTGCCATAGCACCGTACTCCAGGTTGTCTGTTGCAGTAGAGACCCATGAGCACTGATAGTAGAAAATAATGTTTGGCCTGCACTCTTCCTAACAGCTGGTCTGGAGTCTACGCACAGGTCAGCTTGCTTTGAGTAAAGGGTCAACCAGAGGGCATCAAAGGGTGGAACTGGGGCCTCATTTGGAGAACTATCATTTGTGCCTTCAACAAGATTTGATTCTTTTTCCAGTCCCTCACATATGCTTACTCGATTTTGGTACAAATAATCTGATATATTCCACTGTATGAAATAAAAAATAAAAATAAATGTATAATGTTTACATTCATGAATTTAAATATTAAAATATATCTAAAATGTGCATAAAATAAAAAACATTTTTAATAATAATATCAATCAATCAACAAGGATTTATTTATTTGAACTACATTTATAGTGGGCAACTCTTGCAGCAATGCTGATATACAGAGGCCCACCAATAATAAAAAATAAAGTAATAATACAATGGAACAAAGACAAATATACAAGATAAATCTAAAAAATAAAATAAATAGATTATATATAATATAATGATTCATCGAATATAAATCTTTATTTACTTTTTTTTTTTGTACCATATTTATAGTGGGTGACTCTCGTAGCAATGCTTATAAACAGAAACCCACTTACTGAACTCAGAATACAAACATCAATAATCAAAAAATAAAAGAATAATACAATTGAACAAAGACAAATATGTATCTACAAGAAGTAAAATTAAAAAACACAAAACAGTCAATTGATGGAGATTATGTGCAATCTGTCATTGAATTTGGAAACATTGGGACATCAGTTATGATGAAATGTGCATAGTGCCAATATGCACGGCAGAATGGAATGTTCAGTGGCACTATAACAATGCTATTATGCAAAGTGCACATTAACTACTGAAGTTACGAATTCTTCTTCTTCTAGCTAAATTAAAAAAGGTAATAATAATAGTAATAATTAATAAGGATTAATAATAATAGTAATAATTAATAATAATATATATGTTGCAGTGGTTTTATTGGCTCTTTGGTGTAATAGTGAACAACTGTTTAAGGTTCCCCTTGACTGATTTGCCACAATTAGACTAAACCAGAATATTTCTTACCAATAATCCTACAGCAGTTAGACTAATATTCAGTTCTTCCTTCTGAAGTCCAAATTTAGCCGCCACAGAGATGCAAATTTGTAGGCCATACCGTGGCATTATGGGTAGAAAATCAGTGGTGACTAGTTGGAAGCACTTAAATGCAGTTCTGATAAGATTGTCCCTAAAGGAAAAAAATGAAAATATCACTCACATAAGGCCAAAAAAATATAGTTGTGTTGCCATTAAAAGGAAAAAATCGAGATCGCTGGTCGGTAGGACGGATTTTTTTTTTTATTAATACCTGAAATAGGTTAGGTCTGAAACTGCAGCCCTTTATGAAGACCCTAGGCCTAAGGGCTCGTAGGCACCACAATAGAACGATGGTAAGCTAATTTTGGTCGGTCGCGGAGGGCAACACAACATTTTTTTTTTTTTGGCCTAATAAAGTATAACATTTATAAAAAATAACGGATCACAAAATAAATTATACTGATTGTTTGTAAAGAAGAAAATCAACTAGTTTATCACATAAAATATTAGTTTTCCAAAAGTAAACCAGAAAATTTAGATTATAATACACAAATAAATTGTGATGTTAGTACTGTAATCGATTAGTGAGATAGTGGATAACCTCCACCACCCCAAGCCTACCCTCTCTATGAGCCTGATCTGTAGAACTATAGTTAATGAGATGAGATGATCCTGCGCCTTAATCCTGTGACTGACTGTGCTGTTTTTATACTTATCTTTTAAAATAATGTCTGTACGCTGGTTTTGGAATGGCATGCCTCACATTTATTGTTTTTAGACTAAGGCGGCTGGCACTGACACTTCAAGTATAACAATAAGACACTGAATTGAAAATTTGGATATCTTACCCCTGATCATCAGAAACTGCCCCAATGACACCAAGAACCAAAGGCCATCCATGTGCCAGAGTTTCTCCATTGTTGTGGAGAACCTGGAGAACACATTCCAGTTGCTTCTGACGGATGTCAGGATGTTGAATAACCGACAGCTCTTGTAAAGGTGACAACAACATGGTTTGAAGTTTCTAAAAAATACAAAACACTGTAAGTTAAATTGGTTGCTGGTTTGGTTATGTGGAAGCGGTTTGGTGCAGCGGGAACAGTTTGGTTTCCCAAACCTCAAGGTCGGGGTTTCAATCCCTCGCTGTGCGTCTTGCTTGAGCAAGGCACTTTGTCTATGTTGCTTCTCTCCACCCAGGTGTATAAATGGGTACCTGGTGGGGTTGGTTACTCCTGCGCCAAGATGACACCAACACTTAAGCATATGGACCCGATGACAAGGGAAAAACTTACAGTACTTCGTATCTGTAAAGAAAGACGCTATATAAATGACCAGATTAGATTAGATTTAATTGTTTCATTTGGTATTTTGTTTGGGTGTCTGTCTGGTTATGGTTGGTTTGATTTGATTGTTAAGTTTGGTTTCTTAGTTTAGTTGTTTAATTTTGGATGTTTAGTTTGGTTTCTTAGTTTTTGGTTGTTTGTTTGTTTTGGTTACTTGGTGTATTTGCTTGGTTTCGTTGCTTAGTATGGTTGTAGTACTTGGTTTGGTTGTTTGATATGGTTACTTTGTTTGCTTTTGTGGTTTAGTTTTTACACAGATTGCTCTGTTCTGGTTCAGTTACTTTCATAGAAATACTCCCAGCACATATAAACAAAAATATGCTCTGGAATACAAGAGCAGCTCAACAGATTTGAGGAGAAAATCAGGACACACACATTCACTGACCTACATACAGTAACTTACCAAGTTTTCATGAAGCGGGGGCTGGAATTTATATGCTAGGGAGGCCTTGATTAGAGAGGTGACGGCTTCTGCTCCCCAGTCCCTGGTTCTGCTATGACTGTGTTGACACACCTCCAATAGGTGAGCCGTGACCGGTCGCCACAGTACCTCGACCCTTGACAAATTAACTAGGCCTGTCTCCAGAAGCTTAGCAACTGCAAACAATGACGGTTCCTTAAATTGGGAAAAATATATTACTCCATCAAATAAATGTTATTATTTTGTCTACTGCCGTCACAGGGGTTATTATCTCAGAGAGAAATCAACAATCTTTTACTTTTACAGTTATTTGCCAACACATACAGGGATGGTGTGTTATTTTTCAAAGCTCAATGTAAGCTTATGCCTAATAATACTGAGAGTTTCAATCAGAAATTTTACAATAATCCAGTCTCCACATAAAAAGTACCACCCTACAAAAAAAAACACAGCAGTAGACACATGCTCTCATATGGAGATAATTTTAAACGATTGTATTAGAAATTGATCACATTAAAAACAACTGTATAGATATATCATGCTTAGTATAAATCACATCTAAACTTCAATTAAAACATTGAAATTATAATTGTTAAGAAGATAACATCCACACGACCGATTGATATGGGGTCAGCACACATTCATAATTCATTTTGACAATAATACAAGTTAATAAATATGGTTGATAGGGGGCAGCATTCATTTACGGTTAGCTATCTGGTAAAGAAAAAAAAATTGAAGTGAATTGAAGTAAAATTTATGTGAATTAGAATATTAGTAAAATGACCTGAAATCAAACAGAAAATAGGATTCCAAAAATAATTTACTAAAATTAGTGTCTTGAATAAGAAAAAAATTATACCACAGAGTTCTGGTACAATAAGAAGAAAGAGGGCTTGAAGGCAGATAGAAAAATTTGTTAGACAATCACTTTAAAAAAAAAATGGCAGATATAAAAATTTCTTAGACAATCACTATTTAAAAAAAAAAATGGCACAGACGGGGAAAAATGCCCTTCCCTCCCTTCGCTGGTGCCACCACTGGCTCAAGTTTGTACATCGCTAGAATGGATATTTTGAACTTAATTGACTGTGCGAACACCACTTCCAACCAATGCTCCAACCAAAGTCAAAGACATGGTCCTTCCATCTCTGATATAAAGTAACAGTCTTGTATTGTATCATTCCTGATGATGATATGATTAATGTCAAAATATTGAATCCCGACACGTATTATACTATCTTATCTGAGATTAATCTGTGGACCTTTCGGTGTATTGAAATTATTAAAAAAAAAATTGTGTATAAACCTTTAAAAATTCTTGATGGAGGCGGGAGTGATAATCTAACAATCATTTTTATCTGCCGTTATGGTGAATAAAGGTAAAAAAGTGGAAATTAAAAAAAAAATATTCAGTTGCTGTTATGGCAGCAGAGATTACAAATACCAAATACCTATCATGCAAAACCTTGAGGAAAATGGAATGAAGAAGGTTGGACTAGAGTTTAAACAAAATTGTAAGTGAGGTTAGTAAATTTATTTGAATAAAAAGGATCACTTTATTAAGGATTCAAAAATACTAGGAGATGAAAGCATGGATTAATAAATAATTTGAAAATTAGAAATGTGAGTAGAAATATTCTGAAGGTATTCAAGCACAAAATAAATATGCCTCGATTCCTCGATATCCAGTGTGAATAGCTTGGTCAAACTTGCCAAGCCACGCAATAAGTTTAACCAAGCGAATCATCAATAAAGGCAAATGCAAAAAGCTTAAATGTGGAAGTTTTGTCCAAAAGTTCAAAATTGGACATCTTTGAATACACACGACTTTACATTATTAAGTGCCTATCCAGAAAGAGCTAACAAAAAAGGCCTCAAATTATACATTGTAATCATTACATTGCTTTTTTTTTCTTGAAACATTCAGTTTTGAAGAAATTAAAAAAAGATAGTTGAAACAGAATCAGACAGGTGTATTGACGGACACTTCCAAAACAAGCAACATGCTGGTACCTTATCGCCCCTAGAAATCTGACAGCATTAAAAAAGAGGACCAAGATATCTAAAGTAAAAAGCTTCTGTTTAATATGTTACTATGGTAACATATTTAGCATGAATAGCGTGAGCAGCCATTTTGATGGTAGTGAAATGATTTAATTTATTAATAATATTGTAAATAATGAAAGCAATTATTAATGATAATGGCAAAAGGTAGCACTAATATGCTGCATCTTAACTAAAAAAATAAAATTTAAAAATAATGTTAATTATATTAAATTATATTTTGACAAATCATTCAAATACAAAATGCTACATCTATAATTTGGTGCATCAATAAAAAGCAACTGTTGCTGCAAGGCATGCGCCCCGAACAATGAAAAAAATATTAATTGAATTTTTAAACTGCAATAACTACATAGCAATAATAAGATTTAAAATGCATTCTATTTGCATGATTATAAAATTAAATGTAATATTAGAAAATATTAATAGAAATGTACTTAAAGATTAGATGATTGTGAACCCAATAAAAGTATTGTATTTAAAAAAAAAAAAATAAACATTTTAATTTTGCTCTTTCTTTTACAAATTAACAATTTTCGTCTGTTTCTTTCCTTACCTTATTTGCATACGCAATTTCCATTGATTCACTTGAAAGTTTGCATAGGGCATCTATCAGGTGGTGCAGGGCTACCTCGTCGAGGTACTGAGAGCTCTCAAACAACCGTGACAACATGGCCGACAGGATAGGTAGCTCACCCATTACGGCGGTAGTAATGACAGAATTGGCTGTCTCTGATGCACCACTGACCTTTAGGCTACCCCCTGTGCTGGGCTTTAGGCCTAGGATCCAGGCCAAATGTTGTAGGGTGGTGAGGACCAAATGCCAAGCAGTGCCCAGGATTCCACCGTGGCAGTGGGCTACGCTAAGAATAGCTCGCATGCACTGTATGTTCTTTGCTGTAAGCTAAACAAGAAACAACCACAAGAAACATTCTCATTTACAGAACATATTTCATTGTTTTACAAACCATACAACTACAACATTTAAAATTTAATTTTACAAGAACATGCTCTACATATTTTGTTCAATTTAAAAGTAACTACCAAATTTCTTTTCAATTCTGTAGACAATACATTTCGATGTACCACCGTACTATTAAATTAATATATATATTTTTACATTTACTTAAATAATTTAATTATTTATTAAATGTGAATAGCTGTCTGTAATATAAAAATACCAACAAAAAACAAATGCAATAATGTTCAGATATTCATACAGTACAATGGTACAAGCTTCATTATAATGATTTAATTACTATTATCATTATAAAACAAAACATGTCATACATTACTGTCTAACTCACCATGACAGGGCCCTGCTGTGTTCCTTGGACAGTAGGCAGAGCAGTTCCCACAGCCACTACCTGGTTCCGTCCATCTCCAGGCTCATTTGAGTTGCCGTCCACTCCCTGGCCATGTTGATTAGAAAGACCATCTCTGCTGACATTCCTCTTATGACCTAGAAAACCATATAAAAGACTGCATGTAAAGGTCAGTAGGTGTACGTGATAGTGAGGGGAAAATTGGAATGGAACATTAATTGTGCCCAGTTATTTCAAGGGCTTCCATAATGCAGTTAAGCTATATCATTTTCTACTAAAAATATTGTTTATATATTTTAAATAATTTCTTTAACATTGAGTGGCTTATAGCAGCTTTGTTAGGGGTTTTAATTATTTGTATTATTTCTATAAAATTGTATAGATACATCCAACCCTAACATATTCCTCCTCTCCACTTACCTAATTATTGAAAATTTTTCTATAGGAACAATATTCCTCTCAAAAATAAGTATATATGCTTATTTTGCTTTTTTCCTCTTTCAAACTCTATTCCACAACCACCACCTCCAAATACACAGAGCCCTTCTCTCCACTTCAATTTACCTACCTTTATTTGATATGTTTTGAGGAGTTGCAATGTTGAGTACTGTGAGTGCGTAGTGTGGCGGTAAGGAGGCTTTGCAGAGGCATGTTATGAAAGCATCCCTTGCTACAGTCATACCAAGCTTGCCACATAAGCTTGCATAAACTTCAAGCGACTTCAAAATAGACTGAGTGCCAGTTTCATCCGTGCTGCAGAGAAAGAAATTATTACATAGGGTTCATCAGAAAAAAAGTCATTGGTGATTCCAAAAAAATTAAGAGAAAATATGCATTAAGCTATGTTCACATCAAGCCCGGATCTGGTCTGGGGCCCAGACGAAAAATCCTAGGTTGCTGTGTTCACATCGCGCACAGAACACGGTTGTGCGGTATGTATGCGTTTGATTGGTTCGAACCAACCAAGCTTGTTGCTGATTGGCCCAAGAAAAAAAAAACGTACGATTTCAGGATACAAATGGCTCTCAGATCCATCGGTCCAGATTCGGAGTCCAAATTGAAAATCATACGAATTTGATGTGAACGGTCCTATTCTAAACTCATTTTTCACGATTTTTTCTCCGGACTCCGGATCGGAATCTGGGCTTGATGTGAACGTAGCTTTAATCAGTAGTAATAATGGCAGTCTGAGCGATATCTCTTGGATAAACAGACTATGTCACTCAGATGCTTGCAATTTTTTAAAAACAAAACTACATAGACATCCTCATTCTCTTTCGCACAGCCCCACTGCACAAATCATAGCATGAGAATAACCAGTCATTCAATGTTATACTCACCATGCTTCTAAAAGCAGCGACAATGCTGCTAGAACCCCGCACCACGATGCATTTACAAGCTCCTCCCACAAGTTCTTCAAACCTAAGAACAAAAATAAAAGAATGGTTCAAAAAGCTAAATTAAAAATCTCCCAAATTAATGTTATTAAATCAATTAAAATGTTAATTCAAAATTAGTGTTCATTGGACATATTCAGTGTAAACACCAAGGCTAACCCACAAAAATCTGAAGATTTAATTTCCAGTGGGGTCTTTCTAGTGGTGACTGGGCAGTACCTCGGGACACAATCCCCTACTCTTTTCCGAAGAGTGTGCTGTGTTCTTTAACGTGCACATGGGCCATAATGTACACGAGACCAACGGCTTAAACGTCTCATCTGAAAGACAATGCGCTATCGTAACTTGAATGAGCAGTGATGGGAATTGAACTGGGGACCAAGGCTCTCCAAGGTTCAGCGAAGACAGTGGCTACCACCAGTTTAGCCAACTGAGCTGAACTGCTCTCATTCAATACTTACTTGGATCAACATCATCAAGTACGGCATCGTTGCGGTCTAACACAGGACCTCCATTTATTTTAGGACTAACACCTTGCTCTTTATCTTTACGTCGCTGCTCTGCTTCAAGTTCAGAAGTGACTATTGCGGAAACACTTCTAACGACATCTAGAAGACAAGTGAAGGCGATGGAGAGTCCATAACCATCAGGAACAGTTGGCGGTTCTAACTTGTCCAGCATCTCAAGACTTGTTAAGGGGAAAAAAAACCAGAATAATTAATATTTTTTTCTCCAAACTACTAAATATTAACACCATCCATCTGTTTACTACAATGCACAAGAATCAGAATTGCTTTTTATTATCAAGTACGATACAACAATTAATTATTAATTAATTTCTTTACAATTCTGGATAAAATTTGGAAAGGTATAATTAAAGTAATTGCTTTGTTTAAAAGCGCCATTTAGGAAACTGTCTGGTCGTTCTTCGTGGGTGTGTGATTAGCTTGGTTAATCTTACAGTGCAGCTTGGGTAGTTTACCAATGGGTGTCTTACAGTACATAGGCTGTTTGCACAATGAATTTATAGTTGGTTAAACTGACTAGGTACTAAGGTTGACCAAACAATTTCTATCTTAAGAGGGCTACAGATAATTGTTATTTTTTGTGAATGATGACTGTAATTTGAATATACATTTTTAATCCATAATGCATTGCAGTAAACATGATGTAATACATTTATACGCTGTAGATTCAATTTAAAAAATAATTTAAGAAGGATAAAAATGTTAACATGGGAAGTAACACAAAGCATATATGGCATAAAATTTAATCAAAGAAATCACTTGAACAAAATAATGAAAAAGTATAGCAAAATTTAACCTCACCACAGATGAGAAATGTTAATACAGATTCATAAAATATGTGAAAAAAATAACAGATGAAAGATCTCCAATGTTTTACACACCAGTTGAGGTTATCGGAATAAAATAGTTCTAAGTATTGTGGTCGAAAAGCACAATTTATTGCAATCCTGAACTATAAAATATTCCAATGACCCCCACCATGGGTTTTACTATAGGACACTGATTGAAGGCCAAAAGTAGCTGTTGGTTTTGATCCTTTATCAAACTCATTGGAATCCTGATCAAAATATCAACAACCACTACATGTTCCCCTTCTATTCCCTAACCTAGAGACAGATTTGTTCAAATAATTGTATCTAGATAAACATTTTTAAAAAAGGGGGTAAATATAAAATTGACACTTCATGCTTTAAAATACGGTATGGTATACATACGACATAAAAATTCTAGATAAAGCAAGTATAAGTTCTAAATATGGTAAGTTCGTAATAATTTCATATAAAAGGTTAAGGCAAAATGTATAAAATATTCTACATGAACCCTGTAAAGAATGCAGGGAATAAAAGAGGATTGGGAGTGGGAAATGGAAGGGATAGGGTAAAAATTAAATGCTGAAAAATGTGAGCCTACAAGTTGCCTTTAAATGACCTTCCATTTATGGACTCATAGATGGTTGTTAATGCTTCTGTTAAGCCGGGAACACGCACTAGGATCTTCATCTCTGTAAGCTTCTCCAGGCTAAGGGGAAGGGGCAGGAAATGAGCAAAAAAATAAACATCAAATATGATATGCTATATGTGATGTGGGATAAAAATTAACTAGTGAAAATTATATACCTCATACATAAATTCTAGGCATCTGATTGGTTAAGAAGCGGGCAATAGAAAGTACTATTACCCTGAAAAAGTACTATTCCCTGAAAAATAGTACTTTTGTGTGGTGCAAATTCTAGGCCCCACCATCGCACTGATGGTAGAGTGGACTGCAACCTCTACGATGAAAGCAATTGGCCCTTGATCGCACCACGGAGCAGCGAGTAGACAATAAACAATAATTATGGAGGCTGTCGGTTTGAACTCCTGGATAAAGAAGGACTAGCCTAGGCCAATAGAAAAGCACCCAAAGACAAATTAAATATGTCTTGTCAATAGTTGACAAATATTGCAAGATGATGGGTTGAAATGAGCAAAAGAAGAGCTAGGCCTAGACACAATCTTTGATATCACTTAGGCCCTAGGCTAGGCTAGGAAGTAAGTACTTTTTTAGGCCTCATAGAATTTATGTATGAAGTATATAAAACAACTATTGACTGCTTTAGATTCGGGGAACAGTGAAATCTATTGCCCCTTGGTGATGTGGAGACCTCGGGACTTCAGTCCGCAGGAAGATAGGCTACGATCTCCACATCACCTTGGAGCAACAATTTTTTCATCATTCCCTCTATGTTAATTTATCACGGGATCTACATGAATTAGAGGAATATGGACAGAAGTGGTTTAGTGACTAAATCGGGCTTGCCATGCCAAAAGCAGCATCAAGAAAATTGACTTTTTAAAATATTCATATTCTTCACATTATAAGCTTTAACATGATATGTCATTTACTGGAATTAACTTACAACTGCCAAAGTTATGAGTAACAGTATTCTTCTCTGCACAAAAATATACAATACTGCTTCAAATGATATTTGTCAGTTTTCATTTTGCAACATTACGCTGATTTTGGGATGGCAAGCATAATATACTTATCCTATCTATATGAACTAGAATAAAATGGACAAAAGGGATGTAGTGGTTCAGTGACTATAATATTAACAATAGCAGCAACAACATGATCGGCAGAAACAACAACAGCAGCAGCAACAACAGCAGCAGGAACAGCAGCAACAACAGCAGCAGCAATAACAGCAGCAGTGACTGCAGTAGCAACAACAACAACAACAGCAACATCAACAAAAGCAGCAGCAACAACAAGAGCAGCAGAAACAGCAGCAGCAATAACAACAACAGCAGCAGCAACAACAGCTGCAGCAACAACAGCAACAACAACAGCAACAACAACAGCAGCAACAACAACAGCAGCAACAACAACAGCAGCAACAACAACAGCAGCAGCAACAACAGCTGCAGCAACAACAACAGCAGCAACAACAACAGCAGCAACAACAGCTGCAGCAATAGCAGCAACAACAGCAGCAACAAACAACAGCAGCAACAACAACAGCAACAATAAAAACAGCAGCAGCAGCAATAACAACAACAGCAGCAACAACAATAGCAGCAGCAGCAAAAACAACAGCAGCAACATCAACAACAGCAGCAACAACAACAGCAGCAGCAACAACAGCTGCAGCAACAGCAGCAACAACAGCAGCAACAAACAACAGCAGCAACAATAACAACAGCAGCAGCAGCAATAACAACAACAGCAGCAACAACAATAGCAGCAGCAGCAACAGCAACAACAACAGCAAAAACAACAGCAGCAACATCAACAAAAAACATCAATGTCAACATCAACAACAGGCACAAAAACAGCAGAAGCAACGGCAGTGAGCAGCAGAAACTGCAATAATGATTTAATAGTAATAATGATAATGATAATAATAACACTAACAAGAACAATTTTTGGTCAGTTGAGATAAGGATGATCCATTTTTTCATCACTTTTACAAGAGTACATAACACATGCAAGAGCTAAAGGGTCAACAGAGTATAAACTCTTATGAAAATGAAAAAAAAAAATGATCACAGAATAACAACAATACTCATTATATTATTACTCTTTTGAAAGAGGGAGGAGTAACGAAAAGTAGTGTTCTGTACTCTCTTAAAATAATTAAGGCCACATAATCTTTTAATTTTGATTAATTTCATGGTAAGAAAATTAGAGCAAATAAAACATAAATATAAACAGATAGGTGATACATGTTTACTTACAAAACTGGTTTCGCTGATCCGGTTGCAGCAACATTGATGAGCGGTATCCACACACCTTTGTAAGCAAACGCTGGTTGCGGGGTCACTCCCCCTCCCACAGACATGCTACCCACTATCCCCGGTGAAGATGTTATTCCACCATCTAAAATAAGAAGACAATTTAACATTACCTATCAGAATTTAAAAACACTATACTTTCATTATTAATATTATTATTATTTATTACCGTATTTATTTGATTAAATGTCCCGGCAAATTTATTGTTGAGAATGGTTTTCAAGGGAGGTGTTTACTTTTATTGGTGTAAAATGGATGCATAAATAATCAAATAAATGCCCCTCAATGTCACTGTAAAATGTGGAACTACAGCATATAATTACCGTTAAAAGGAGTTACTGTATGATCATAAAGATTTACTGATCCAACCAGGTTAGGTTAAAAATTATTTCTCCTGGAGAAGAACATTAATAGATAGGTAGAGAATGATGTTCTTCCATTAGATATGTTTAGTCATTTGGGAGGTGTTGATTCAAGGTGAAAATGAACAGCGCAGGGCATTTATATCTGTGGTTATACTACCACCATCAATATTAAATTTTTTTAAATTTTCAACTTAAAAGACAAAAATATAACAAAATAATTTTTTTTCCCTTTTTATTATTATTTGAATTCAATATTTTTAAAATGTTATTGAAGATAATAGTCTAGGAACCAGTGAATGTGTTACCTGTAGTGGAACCTTGCCTCTCAACAATGGGGTGCACAAAGAGTGACTGTATAAAGGAGCCTAGAGCATTCACAATATTAGCAAAAATCTTGGTGGAATGAGCCTTCATATCGTAGGACTGACAAAAGCTCCTATGGAATAATGAAAATGAAGAATTACAAACCATTTGATGTCAAATATAATATATATCAAATAAATAATATAATAGATTAAATATGTGTCGCTCATTACACAAAATAACAGCTGACTGACAAACGCTCCTATGGAAACAATGAAAATAAAGAATTATGAACCATTTGATGTCAAATATAATATGTATCAAACAAATAATATAATAGATTAAATATGTATTGCTCATTACACAAAATAACAGCCATTGTTCCTCACACAATGGACTTTAAGACTAAGCCTCACATCTTGATATTGTTGCTATGGTGTGGAAACATAAACAGCATACACATAAACTTGGGTATTTTGAGGAATGGTCATATTCCTGGCTATTATATACCCTGATGGCCAGGGTTGAATTCGGGTCCAGAGGTATGATGCTCGGTGGTCTAAAGGTATGATGTCAGGCTAGTGATCTGGAGATCGTGGGTTCGAGTCCCACCCGAGAACAACTTTTTTTCGCAGCTGTTTTCAAATTTACTGAGTATTCGGTACATTTCCACGTCAGGTAGGGCAAAATTACACCTATACATGTTTCTCCTGACGCAAATCCAGTTATTGTCTATTATTCCATCACGACAATAACAATTACTATCAACCTTTCTGATTGGTTGGTTAAGTTTAATTGGCCCTCTAAAAAGGTCCATTACCAATAATGAAAGTGACATACTATTAATTATTTTAATTATAAAAATAATAACAATTATAGGTCTATAATAAAAACAATATTAACAATAATATGTCACTTTCATAAACAAAATACAGTATATGTATAATAAAAAAAATTACCGTAGCAACTTTAATTGTACACATAATTTATGCAAAACTTCTAACGCCAGTATTCTCTGCCACATAGGCTTGTCCCCTTCAAGAAATTTCACCAGCAACGACAGAAATATCTCAGACTCTGTAACCTAAAGAACAACGGAAAAATAATATAATACAAAAATATGAACAATAGATATTGTATGTGTTTTTCCCTTTATTTAAAATCATTCAATTTTTACAATAAAATTTAATTTGTACTTACAAGTATTGAGTAGTACTTATTGATGAGGACGGAGACCACCCTCAGAAGTCTCATATTGAGTGGGAAGTACGGCTTGTCCGCAACTAAGGGTCCAGTGGACATCATATTCTGCTTGTGTTTGAGGCTTGGTGAGAAGAGCTTAATTACTAGTGGACACACACGCTCTTTTAACAAGAAACTAAATTCTTTATGCTGTCAAAGAAAACAAACAACACAATATTAAGCAATTGTAGTCAGGTTTTGAGTATAACTATAGGAAATAGAAGCTGAAGGAGCCATTAGTGCCTGAAGAAATTGCCTGATGCTCACAGGGCTGAAGGAAATTATTGAAATTACGAAATATACTATAACTGACTATAATTGCTTTATAAATCAGCTGTGATGTCCATCACCTTTTATATAGCCCTTTAATCAAAGTGTTGATTGTAGAGCGGTTGCTATGAATACTACAGTGTTACGTCACGATACCACGTGATACTACTCCGTTGCTATCATTGCAACATGCGTTCAACCCGACGCCATTTTCGCCACTAACAAAAAATTTATCTCCATTATTCCCCAATTATTAAAATGTTGTATCTTACTTTTTCTTTGTAAATTTTAATTGATGATTAAATGTATGTTCGATAACTAGTTTTAATTAATTAATTTTAGTACATTTTGATGGTTAAATATTAGATTTTAAAATGCCTATTCCAGAAAGCCAATGTCAATCAGGCGTAATGAACGGTAACCTACGTCTGTTGACAACAAAGAGTGCCACCTGGTGTTGTGACGACATGACTGTGGTACTCTATATATTCATAAATCAAAGCACTGGTTGCCGTGGCGGTTGTTCAGTGATTACTGTGTGTGCATTAGCTGCACTATTAGAATTGTTAGTAGCACACTGACACTCTTTGTACAGAGCTCTTCGCGAAAAGAAGAAGATGAATAAAACTGATTGTGGTTAATTTAAGTTTTTTTAATTAAGGGTTATTAGGCAGGCCTAACCTCCTGGTAGACATTTCTGTAATAGATTAAAATGTATTGTAAACATTATTATGAATTATTTCAGCATTGCTTTATTTTTTCCAGTTCATTTTTAAGTCAATCACCTTGTTATTTCATAACCATTCTGTGATCTAGATGGGCGAACTGGAACAGGATTTATCAATTTCAGCTTAGCAAATGTCTTAAGTCAAAAAAGTTTATATGTTTCGGAGCAAATATCTTAAGCGGATTTATTAAACCATCTTAGCAAAATCTTAGCTTAAAAATCGTCTTAGATGGTTAATGCGTACAATCGACTTTTAAATTTTACGCAATTTTTAAGTTAAAGCAATATTGATAAATTTGACTTAAGCAAAAAAATGGACTTAAGATAAAATAACAGTAAAGAAACTCACTCTCAGAAAGACCTGAGGAAAACTATTAAGAAGGGATTCTAAGAGTTCTAGGCCAAATGTTCTACTCATCTCTGTAAGGCCAAGCAGCCAGGTAGGATGTTCAGCATTCACCAGCTGACAAAGGTCCTAAAAGAGTAAGAAAAATGGGGGGAAATATGAAGACTAAACTGCCAACCATTTGACAGGATGAAATTCCATTTATTATTTTATTGGTTCATGCAAGAAATTTAAATTGTACATATTGTAAACACAAAAAAAAACACACATCAGAATTAGTATTCAAATACAAATTATAAATTTAATTAAAGGAAATACCCCATTGAAGTGCTTGAGACTAGTTCGTAAGTAGTTTCCTCCTCCAGAAGTGTCAATTTGTTTCTAAACCAAACTGTATAAAACAACTTCTAAATGCAACATTTCATAAGAAGGTTAAATGAAAGTATTTTTATATTATAGACTTCTTTCTATTTATATATTTCACTCTCATTTCTGTAATTTAAGAGTTGTCTATATAAATTCATTTTTGCCTTTACATCTTTGGTAATGCACACGTTTTTAGCCATTGGCTATAATTTTGCAGTGTGGTCCCATAATAAATAAATAAATTTTAAAAAAATAAATAAATAAATATTTAACTAGTACAATCATATTCTTGATGTGATTTTGTGTTGTCTTCTACTTAGGAAATAGTTCTACAACTTTTATTAGTTCCTTTATATGGTTATTTTTATACTTATGTTCTGTTCTTTTCTGACTGTTAAAATTAAAATGCTTTTTCATAATACTACAAACATGTCTGTTTACCTGGAAAAGAAGGTAAGCATCAGTAGCACATGGTCTAAGTGACTTGGGAGGCAGGCGACTGTTGGATTTTAAAACATTTTTTTCAGCATCGTCTTCTGCACCAGCTGGGAATAAAAAAAGACAATTACTATTATTATTACTATTATGTTATGAGTTTGTATGTATGGCTGCATAATATTATTACCAATAATAAATATTGTTAAAGCTTTATGGCAGGAGCAGATTGTTCTATTATTTTCCAAAGGGGTGTTTTTCATATGAATTATGCATAATTTATCATCGAAGAAAATATTCATTCAAATAGCCTTTTGTGTGAAATGTCAATTATTACTTTTCATTTGCTAAAAGAATACTTAGCAATATTTTTTTTCCTGCAAATTTTTATGAAATAAATTAACTATAGCATTCGATCTCTGCAGATGAAAAATGGTTTCTCTCAATAATTTTAATATTATATCTTTACCAGCATTTGCTTCGTCTTCTGCTAACACACGTTCAAACACAGTGCATACGACTTGTTGAACTATTGCTGATGCCGTGTTGCTAATTGTGTTGTCTTTAGAAAAATGTAGCCGGAAACATATAACAATAGCCTATGAAAAAATCATAAGAATGACGTTTCTACTATAAAAAAAACTCCTGTTATATCAACATCATCATCCTTAATTTCATTTTAAAAATTATCTATTGTTTCTGTTATTAAAGATAAGTGAAAAGAAGAAAAAGTTAAAGATAATACAAAGTAAATACCAAACTTCATAAAGTGATACAAATATGCAAAATAAAATTAACAGTGTTCAGGAACAGTAAATTAATCACAAACCATCACTGACCATTAATTAACCTAAAAATTGGAGTTATCTTTCTGCTTGTAATATATATAATTTGGTAATTACACTTTTATTAGTTATGGTAAATAACAAACAAACGGTACTAAGTATTAATATTTTGATTAATATTTATCCACACGATATAATTTTTTCAGGAGAAAATTGTGAATACACCTCTGTGACTGCATCATTGGTGGCTGCTTGGCATTGACACCATCATCACTGTGGTTGTCACCACCACCATCATAACCCACTCCACTACCAGAGTCACCCCTGTAACAACATTATCTTCATCACCACCTTCACCAAAAATTATCACTCCATTTTAATCAATATCAAACTTGCAGTGTAAAAAAATCTCTCCTACCCTGGCAAGAGCGTTGCCACGGACAACAGTACTTGTTGTAACTAGCACCAAAGTTGTTTGTAAAACTTTTAGATCCTCAATCCCAGAATCCATCAGGTTCCACAACATGTTGATCACGTTCGCTCCAGCCGCCTGATGAAATATTAATGAAAATGTGAAAACCTCAAAATATATTTTTATATAAATACTGAACAACAGAATCTTAATTTTATTTGGTAATCTAAATATTGAAAAATGTTAATAAAACAAAAACACTATCACCAAATAGTTGTTACGTGATGCTAAATTATGATAATATTAAATAATAAATTCACAAATGACTGAATGCAAAATCATCTCAATTATATCAAAATTGTTTACATCCTAAGTTAACAAATAATGATAATAATAATAATAATAAAAATTTTATAATAATAAATATAAGACGACTGCGAAGACGACGACAACAACAATAATAATAATTCTGAATTTATATAATGCCTCATGTTGTCACAACTTTGAGGCGCTTAACAACAACAGAGAAGAAAATAAACCATGAACAAATGTACAAATGTACCGTTAATTATTTATCTAATATTTTGGGTTTTAGTTTAGTTTAATTAAGTTTAACAATTAGTTTGGTGATTATTAATAATTAATACAATAGTTTGGTAATTGTAACGATTTATTCAACTCAGCACACACAGCCAAGAGCCCCAAAGTGCTGAAGATGCAAAAGTCGATTTGATGAACAGAAATTACGAACAGGTAAGTGGTGCTGAACCAGGTCATCGAGATAACTTGGAGCGATGTGATGATGTATTTTAAACATAATTAGGACTTTAAAGAGAATACGAGCCATAATCAGTAGCCAGTTGAGCTGAAAATGTGTTCAGATTTCCATGTCCCTGAAGCCCACACTATCGGTATATTTATGTGAGATGTGAGATGTTGCTAACTGACCACACTATCAGGATTTGTGAAGACAAATACTGAACTTCTGATTTACCCTTTATGTTATGATATCATCATGCCCAAATATGGGCAAATAAAAAACTTTAAATTGTTGACAGACCATTAGAGCAATTTCTATTCAATTTCAAAATATTGAGCTGTCTTGAAGGACGTGAACTTGTTAGAAATTTATAGAAGAGGTCGCCAATAAACTCATACACACCTGCTATCACGGCCTGTACAACTCCCATCCATCTGCACATAAACCAAAAATCAATATCTGAATATTGAGTTTTTTTTTACCATTGACAGGAGTTGCACAAACAATTCACTACAGAGTGAGTATTTTGATGCACTACAAAGCATATGATAAACAGATTTCCACCTACTATAAATCATGTAACAATTTCCATGGAAATGGCTATGAAAGATTTATGAATATTTAAAATGCTGTCTTTTTTAATGATTAATTTACAAAATATTCATGGAATCAGATAAATTTATACAGTCATAAATTAAACCCCTTTCGAACTATTAAAACCCTGACAAAAACATGTGACATGCCTAAATATGGTCATGATGACATCACATCATGACCATATATAG
>NW_022748202.1:798495-808195 GCF_011630105.1 Anneissia japonica | reverse complement strand
CATCATGACCATATATAGGCACATCATGACCATATATGGTCATAGAACAGTTTTTGTCAAGAAAATTTGATAGTGTGGGTAGTGCTTCTTGATCATTAGTTTAACTGCAGTCCTACTATGCATCTTTCTATTAGCTTATACTTTTATGATTTATTATCACCTGTCAAGAAAATTGGTATGATACGCATGCTGAGCCCCAGCGGGAGCAACTTTGTACTTCATAATGTTATCGCACAATCAACACAGTGGATTTTGAGCCTACCAAATATTAACAGTCCTTAGGAAGAAATGTGTAATGTTATGTAATAATAATTCAAAAAAACAAATGTAAAAGGGATCATTCACAATTGTCAACATTACGCGAGTGTACAAACAGTACTCACTTGCGTGAAAGTATACATATAAAATGTTGATTCTTCATAATTCTCCAATTTTTTGTGAAGTGAACTAAAGTATTGTATTTGGTTGCATAAAAATGTCTACTATATCCATTGTTGCATTATAATTGGTCACAAAAAATATATTATTTTGAATGTTGAAAAATGTGAATGACCACTAACATAAATGTAATGTAGAGCTTTTGTGTACTTTATCTTATTGACGGTGAAAAAAATGACCAAATAAATTAATAATATGAAGAAAAAAAGCATATTAAGCTTGTTGACATAGTGTTTTGATATATTATTTATTCATATGTCCAATGGCGTATCTAGGAGTTTTTAAATGGAGGGAGGGCTGATGGGGGGGGGGGATGAAGATGGAGTGGGAGGCTTGAAGATTAAGTGAGGAGGAACTATTTTTAAGAGTCTCCTAATTTAATGATCTTTAAGCGGCATCTTAAATCATTCTTATTCTCTAACTTTCCTCCACTTTCCTGTTTTGTTTTGTTTTCTTTTTTTGTTCTGGAGAGTGCAGAGAGATGAATGTTGTATGTGCTATATATACAAGTGCACAACCACTGACCACTGCAAAATAGGGTGATATGAATTTTTAACTACTTAAGCATGATTTTTTTACTTTGGACATTTTCATTGGGGGAGGGGGGAGAGAGACTTTTTTGGGGGTGTGCACAACCCACACAGCCTCTAGATATACGCTACTGCATTTGTCCATGAGAAAACAGCACATTTCACTAATAATATTCTTGATTGGTACAACCATGAGCTGTATTGTGCAGTACATTGACTTGACTCAATTTCTTTCTTGTGCTAATAATTTATAAACGCTCACATTTGTCAGACAGATTAAAACATTTAGTTTTATATCCATCACTCAAATTTTCATATCTGTAAAAATTACTTTATTTAAAAATGTTATGGATAAAAACTTGACAACAAAAGCAAGAACAATTTCTGCTGCATTAATATGAAGTATATACAGTAAAAAAAACCTCCTGCAATTTCCAACTTTGAATTTGAAATTCAACATGTAACAAGTACTGTACACAAATCTCGAAAGCTATGATGAGGGCAGTATAACAGAGGCAGTAGAGCTAAAAAAGATCTATTAATCAATCAGCCTCATGAGGGCAGTATAATAGAGGCAGCAGAGCTAAAAAATCAATCAGCTGAGTGTTTCTAGAGCTCCTCATCGGAGCTAATAAATGTAAACAAGTTTGATTTCCATGTTTAGTCATGTTTATCTACCACTACAGTATTCATCCATCGCAGTAATCCCTGTGATTTTTCACCACTTCCTCCTCAAACATTCATTTGCTATACATCTACAAAGGCTGAGGATTATGCAAAACAAATTTCCCACTTATAGAATGTGAAGGGCTTTGTCGAGGTATCCTATGGGATCAAAAATTTCTACAACTAAATAAGGATATCTAGGGAAGATTACTGTACTTACTGGAGACAATGCTTGCTTGGCTATTAGTCGTTGAATTGAAGCTAGGCAGATTTGGACAATGCGTAGATTCTTGGTATCACAGCCCAGTAGAAAAGGTTGCATTATCTCACCACTACAGGCTACCAAGGCTGTTGGAGAAATTTAATAGCAATATTAAATATATATTGTCTCTATTAAGCTGAAAATATGTGAAAATGACTAATTAAATGCAGAATATGGTATGCAACATCAAGATTACAATGATAGGGAGTGTGATGATAAACCCAATTTTCATATTCCTTTCTTTCTCTATTCTACCCTCTCTCCTTAAATTCTTTCTCACTTCTTTATTCTATTCTTTTTTTTTATTCCTTTCTACTCTTCAATCTTTTAATGTCTCACAAAAAAAATTAAGTTTTACAAAATAATTATTAAAGCTTTAAACAACATATTTAATGCTGTTCCTGAGAAATAATTAAAAAAATAATCTGACCCTGGTAGATTTTCAAAATATTTTGTAAGTTGGACATGGGCAACATAACCTTATTCAGACCTAATTAATTAATAATACTAGTGATAAGTAAACAACAAAAACAAATTAAAATATCAAAAAGCTTTAATTGAAAACTTTTTTCCTAAAATTATAGGAATTTTTTTTAAACAATAAAAATACACTAAAACAAAAATTAGTGATAAATAGAGATTGGGATTTTATTAAGTCAATTAATATCAGTGATAAGAAAAATAAATTTAAAATATTAAAAAGAAATAATAATAATGATCAATGTATGATTTTTAATGTCAAAAATTAAATAAATAAAAAATAAATAAACAAACTAATTATTCATTTAAAGCATAAAATTAATGTAAATAAAAAGGTAATAATATTTTCAAATAATTGTGATATTCCTTTTATTTCTGCCTCAAAAGGAAGGTTCAAATAATTAGGTCTTTTTACTGATTGTGCATTTAAATCCCATCAATCATTGACTTGGCATGCAAATAGCCTAGAGTATATGCGATCTTTTCTGAATAATAAACATGTTCTTTAGGGTACCTGGAATGATGTTTTTGTTCTTTGCCACCACAGTTCGTATCCTTAGAATGCCTGCTTCAGCCGCCTGCAATGAGGTTAATGAAGTGTTTGTTTAGATGTTCATTTAGGAAAAAAATTAATGATTAATGAAACAAAATGTCAGAGTTTATATTAGAATAATATACCAGCACACTTCACATCAAACAGACAACATGTTAACAGGCTTAAACTCCATCTTAAAACCAATATTTTACAATAACTAAAATGTTTACAACAATTTATACCATATTCATATTACTGTATATTTTAGTTTGTATGTGATTGTATCGGGCATTATATAAAAAATAAACAAATTAAAAAAAATAAATAAATAGATAAGAATGGATGAAAGAATAGGTAATTAATAATGAGTAAATTTATAATTTGTCTTTTTATGTTGTGTTTTGATAATCTGTTTTTATACCTTGTTTCACAAACATACTTTTTCTAAAGATCGTCAGAGGAGGGTGGGAAAAAAAATTAAAATGTTATTTTCTTATTTAGCAAATGGCTTTGCCAAAAACATCTAGACGGAGAAGAAAATAAAAATAAAATGTTATTGTTTATGCTTTAAATTTATATAATTAAACATAATTTTAAAACAAATATTATAAAAACATATTTTTTCTGCAATTTCAATTTTTCTGTGGTGTGGGTGCACTAATTTGCCAAAAATAAAATTTTTATTTTTATTAAAAATCATTAATATTGGCGGGTTCGCGAAACAAGGCATAAAAAAGCATCGCCTAAGGACCACAATAGACAGAAGCACTTTTGTGTTATCTTTAGTGATTTTTGTTGATTTCAAATTTTTTGAATCACTGAATAAATAAAATGAAATCAAATTAATAATTAGGAAATAAACAAAATAAATCAATTATTAAGGATTATATAAAACATAAATTAAATAAATGAATGAATGAATGAATAAGGAAGGATGAATGAATACAAACTGGTAATTTATAATGAGTAAATTATAAGTATTATATATATAAAAAAAAAATCAATTACTGTACTGTACTCAACAATAATGACTGCTAGGTAAGTAGTTGCTCAGAAATGAAGAGGTTTATATGTTGCGCTCATTTTAACAATAATAAAGATTATGATAATGACAATGAGAGCAGTGGGGACAATGACAATGATATTAATAACTACATTTACTAGTTTGTAAAACAGATCATAGGGCTTTTCAATAGACAAAATAACATTGGAATTATTTTAAGTAAAAAAAACGTGATTTTTAAAATGGAAGATTAAATAATGGTTTTACTAACTGTTTAATGTTTACATACTTATTTCTCATTGTACTTTAAAAAATGTTGGTGCTACTAAGTAGTGGAAGCAGTATGGCGCAGTGGGAATGATTCAGTTTGCCAACCCTTGCTGTGCATTTCACTTGTGTCCTTGGGCAAGACACTACCTGCATATTGTTTCTTTCCACCCAGGAGTATAAGTGGGTACCTGGTAGGGTTAAATGCCAAAATGCGCTGATGTAGCTCACTGCAACGTTAAGGAATACTCCCACAGGGAGCTGGAGTTTGTGTTCCAGGCATTTAATCCAATGACCGGGGGAATAATGTGAAGCACATAGAGGGTTTAACAATGCGTGCTTTATAAGTCTATTATTATTATTATTTTTAGTCTTGAAAGTCTCTGGTTTCCATGATAATTTTGAATGTAAAATTTATTCTATTTTTATACCTTCATGGTTATACTGACCACTATACAAAACCCAAACCAAGGACACCCAAGGACATAATCGTAGGGAATTGGAATAGAAATCTAACAATAATATCAATATATTAATAATGACTAATTAACTCTGGTGAATTAATAACTCGGACTGTCGAATATTAGTTACTTTTCAATTAAATAATTTTATGTTAATTAATATTTTAGAATGAAAGAACCTATTGCTAGTTATTTAAATTCTACACTCCGTGGCTAATCTAGAAGGGTACACATGCCGCCTCCCCTAGAAGAGAAATGTTGTTGCATGTCCCCCTGTTGCCCCACCCCCATTGGAAATGTTCGAAGAAAAAAATTTAACTTACTGTAATTAGTTAAAAATTACCTCACATCGCCTTATTTTGTGAGCCAGTGCACCATCAAGCAACCCCCCCCATACCCCCGTAATCCCCACCCAATTTCAAGACTCCTAGATATGCCACTGTGTACTCTGATACTATAAAATTCATAATTTGCTGCTAGTAACATTGTTGAAATTAACAGTACCAGCACTATTTATATTACCAGCAGCCTAATAAACCTCAATCACTTAAAGATGTACTGTCGCATGAAAAATACAAAAAAAAAAAACAAATCATAAAAATCATTTTAAAGTAGTATTTAGTGTATTTATAACATGTTTAACCGTAATCAATAATTTCTATGCACAATTTGCGTGTTACTGCAAAATGAGCAAGTTAATTTGAAAATTATTTATTATGATTTTTTTTTTCAGGGGACAATACATCTCCTCCTGTACCACACATGCAATTTAGGAGTTTTATGTACAAGATTTTTTGGAGTATTATGGCTAAGAAAATTTGACAAACCTCTTTCACCGGCGGATACTTCTTCTTAGCTTCATTGGACAGAGCCCGAAGGTCAGTCTGCAAGTTCTCCACCAACTTCTTGGCACTGACCACATCCACTGTAGCCATGGTAACGGCTCACCTGTTACTTGACTGCTCTAGATCAACATGGAATTTAAGTCGAACAATAGTTTTCAATTCTGTTTAAAGGCAAAAACAAAACACATCAATCAATTTTATTTGAAAAAATATAAATATATTACAGTTGAAATTGCCTACTGTAAGTCAAATCCAAAATGCCATTGAAATATTGTTTGACTTAGATAAAATTTTACTTACAGATTGTTAATTAATGGAAAACACAATAATTTGGCATGAAAAGTAAGATCGAAATTATTTGACTTAGAAATGTGGAACATAACGCAAGTATTATCAGCAGAGTCCTTATAATGGTAAACCAGAGCAGAATAAAGTAAATAAATCATCTGGAGCAGATAAAAGTAATGAAAATTTATTTATAAATATTTAATTCTCATCCCAATGAATGCTTTCCCTCCGTACCCAATAAGCCATTTCCGAGTTTCAACTGCGCAATTCTATTCTGAAAGGGCATTATTGATGTAATTTGAATCTTATCGTTTGATTTTTTGTTTCTATGCTATATCAATGCAACAGGAACCTTGTATTTCCAAACACCTGTTGGCTATGAATTTTTGCATACATGTTGCATTGGTCATGTATTGCCCTATAATACTTGAAACATTTTTGGATAAATATTAAAACACTACATGAGAACTTTACCACCCACCCCCCTACCGTCCATTCAAGACATGAAATAATCTAGCGCTTTATGGTACAGTGGATTATTGAATCTATTTTGCCTGACCTCTCCAAATAATAATTGGACTGAGATAGGGAATGCACCAAAAATGCAATGACTATTGCACGCTTTAGATTATTTTTATTTAGACATCAAGAAGCCCAGACATGGACTAAAAATTTTTAATAAATAAATATTTTGGGCTCTCTTTAATGAAAAGGCCTGGATCTGTCTCATTTGTTTCCTTATTTTATATCTATTCACATCATTACAAGTGTAACATTTTACCAAAATGGCTACATACGAACATTGGCCCTCGCACAGGTCGGGTTTGACAGTTATTGAAGATGATTTCAGCATTTGGCAACATTGAAGATCAACAATTGACATGTCGACAAGGACGCGAAGCCCCGCCCACAAAGTCATGAAAACCTTAGACAATGGTGGCTAGACTTACTGAGTTGGCGAACATTTTCTTTGCTATCAACCTTCTTTAAGAAAGAGAATTCAGCGTAGGTGGTATGCAAATAAATCATATATTCATAGTGTTAATCTATTTCATGGAACACATGGGGAAATTGTTGTAAAAGCCTCTGTATTTCACTCCCAAAAGGAAGAGGGAAAAGCCGCATTCAATCAACCTTGTTGTCGGCAAAGGCCAAGTCACAGATGCGCTCTGCTCGTGTAAATCTGGGTATCTATAACCAAGCATAGACATCTAGGCCTAGGCTCGCGTATGTTTCGCGTTTAAACCAGATGTCTAAGGAAATTAAAATGTCCAAGTTTGATCACGTGACTAAATGAGGCTCGCTGATTAGTTGGTTTATCTGTCAATCAAATCTCGTCAAGATGTTAATTGTTAATACAATTACAAAAAAGCAGACGAGTGTAAGCTGTATGACTGTTTATGTGACTTGAACCTTTGACACAGTCATCCATGGTTGAGACGTCAAAAGCATTTATTTGTAAATGAGGCATTGGAGCAAAAAAAAATATTCAAGAACAACAATTCTTAAATTCTGATAACAATTAAACTCATTTTAAGCACATTTCTTATTGAAATAACAATATAAATTGTCAGGGAAATATAAAAATTGTGTTGCCAGTGTAGAGTCAATTGTTGGAACTTTATTTTAGTAAAGTTAAAAGCATAAATATTTTTAAACCAGGAGAGCATAAATCCAAGGTTTTCACACAACAGGTGGCCATGCTACAAAGGGAACTTAAAGCACACAACATTAAAATTACTAGAGCTTCAAATAAGGCATATATCTTTTCTTTGTATTTTTATGATGATAGCAATTACAAATAGACTTTACAGTAGACTAGGCATACAGTAGGTAGTAGGCCTTTAATACACAACAGCTTTGTTTCCACATACAGTTCCGGGAAGCTTCCCATAACAATATTTCCTGACTCACAGGAGGAAATAAAAAAACATTTGACAGAAAAAATCCTAATTTTTAGAAAATAATACAATTAAGTAAAATATAGACATTACCAGGCTAACGAATTTAAGTTAAAAATTTAGTCCATACAAAAATTTAAGATTACACATTGATCTTGATGTTCGTGATTCCTGTTTGTTCTCTGCTGTTGTTTGACACTGTGCCTTGAGCAAAAATTTTGGTGGTAATGTTTGCACTTTAAAAATAGTTATTACCATTATTATTATTATACATAGAGTGGATTTAAGTCCATACAACATTTGCACGAATCATGATAGTTACAGGAGCGGCTTTGTTTCACTTAGGCATATGTAGTGTAACATCCCTGCTCAGGAATTTATGCAGCAACCCACCAGAACCAGAACAGTTGTACCTTAGGCCTACAGTGTAAAGTATTTCAATTACATGGATGATCCATCAAGCTTTCGCTCAAATTTGCATGGAGAATTGCCAGAACAACATAGTGTGCAAGAATCTTAACTACAACACAATATTTAATAGGCCAAGGCCTGATTTTCGGCAAAATTTTCCAAAGATGCATGGACAGATTTTAAGGCCAAATTTTTGAAGAAGATACATTTTAAAGTCTTGGTCTTTGCCCTGCAAAAAATAAATCATATGATAGCATGGCTAGCCTACGCCTAGCGTAATGTAGGGCCCGCCTATCAAATCTTTTCTATCTAGGGGGCCGTACAAAATACAAGTATAGTTTTATTTAATATACTTCAAAGTGTTTTTTTAAATTAAATATCTATCATAGAAAAACACCAATCTAGTATAGTAGTAGGACTGTATAGTATTAATAGTAATTCCTGCACAGGGAATATATCCGCTGCGCAAAAATTTAGCCTAGAAATCCGTCTGCTGATTTCGGAAAATAAGAGCTAATTTCCATGCAGACTGTGTTTTACGACGAATCCAATTCCACTCCCTGTCACTCAGCGGTAGACGACGTGACGCCATCTGTTGATTGTTGGTGGCAGTCTGATCTGTTGCATGCGCGTTGTCGTGTTCTTCATAGAATCGCATCAGCAGATGACCGTTGGGCGAAGTTAGTGCCCGGATTAAGGCTTTGACCTAATCTTAAATATATAAACAATGCACCATGCAGCAATTACGATTCTGCGCACTTATTTTCCTAGCGATTTTCTGTGCAAATTTGATCTGGTTTTCAAAAAACTTTACAGTATGGGCCTAAGCCTATAGGTTCCTAGGCCTATATAAAACAAGTCTAGGCCTATATTAGAATTTTAAATAAAAGATATGCAAATCTAGGCTAGTATAGGTCTAGGCCTACCTAGGCTACGCCTCCGCTAGTGTACCAACCCTACCATCTTCCCCGCATAGCCGCCTTGGCGCACTCACCAGGTCCTGTTCATGACTAAAGAAGTTGGCGAGCCTGGCAAATCCATTGAGTTTATAAGGTCTAGCATATATAAAAAATCGCAAATATACTCCCTAAAAAATCTACAATAACATACCGTAATTATAAATACAAATTTAATACTTACCTAGACATTGAAATTTAACTCGTAATAGAATTATCCTATTTTAAAATGCACGCCCACCAGCTACCCTGTAGGCCCAGAATGATTAATTCCTTCCGTCAACACGAGCTACATCATCGTCGTCCTCCGACTACCAACCATTATGCGCATGCGTTATTGAAATGACGTGTAAAATCCTATAGCCGTCCCGTGTCTTTTTATTTCAAAATGCTTATAAACTTTTATGAAGCATAATTCCATAATATAACTGAATAATATTAAATATACGATATATGACAATATAGATTTGCAAAACAATGCCAACAAATTTTATGATTTTAGGGGTAGGCCTACAGTGTATTTTATTCGAAACAATATAACAAAACAATTAATAATAATAAACAATAATTAAAATGATTAAAATGATTATAATATATAATTTATATAATATATAATTAATATAATATATAAATAATACAGTACTGTATATTTTAATA
>NW_022748202.1:768655-797853 GCF_011630105.1 Anneissia japonica | reverse complement strand
CACGGGGGGGGGGGTCCCAGGTCCCAGACGGGGGTGCCGATGTTCCCGACGAGGGGAAAAATTTCCTCGATGAGAACACTTTTACATGAGGTATTTTCTATTGTACATCACAGGCGATTAGTTATCGATGGTGAAGAATTTTACTATATAAGAGTGTCATATCTGGCAATCTAGAGGTACAATTTCCCCAAATTTTACCACCTCAGCCCTAACTGTGGTGAAGCTGAGAGACGTGTGGACTCCCAGGTAAAGTAAATACATCAATGTTTTTAAGTTTTACTTTCTATGGTCACGTACACCACACATACTAATTAAATCTCTATGGTTGCCGAAAATAGCTGATAAAAGATCATGAGAATTTGTTTGCGTTTTATTTTGACTATATTATAATGGTGATGTGATGATGAATTTTTCTATTTAAAAGTGTCACTTCGAGCCATCTTGAGGTACTTTTCCTCAAATTTTACCCATGAATGTGGGCACACGGCTTTGAGGTAGGTCGAGTATATTATATACATCAAATAAAGTGTTTTAGTTTTATTTTCTATGGTACATCACTCGTATGAATTAGATCTCTGTTGTTGCCGAAAAAATTATGATCACGACCCATCCAGAAAAAAATCCTGGATACACCCCTGTAGATTACTGATTAAAATGTAAAATATTTAAGATTTTACATTCAGTACATTCTCAAATGTCATGTAAATCTCATATGTCCCATAAATTACGTTATAGTCATGCAACAAAGTGGAAAGTTTAACCTAATAATGTTGATTTGTTTTATGTTGTTTGCTGATTGGTCTTTAATGATATTACAGTCTAATATGACCAATAAAAGTCCTCTCTTTTAACTTTTAAACTTCTATTGCGTAGCTCAATATACAGGTACATGTATATTTCCTTAAATCATAAGGAAGTCCACTCGTTAAATTAGCATAGATAGTACTGAGAATTTTGATTGACTGTCAATTTCAGATATTCAAATTATTTTTAGGAAATTACGTTTTATGCATGCACCAACGTGAGAACTTTGACCTAATAACTTTGATATGTATATGCTTTATGTTGTTTATTGAATGGACTTTTTTAAGAGTAATATTAGTCTAATATGACCACAACATAAGGAAGGCCACTCTGTAAATGTTTAGCATAATATACTACAGAGAATTCCGATTGTTTATCAATCATTATACACATGTTAGATCCAAATTGTAATTTTATGTCATGTGTTGATTGGTCTCAGTTAATAATATTACAGTTTAGAATTCATATTATGATAACAACTTCGTCATACTATAAATTATAATAATAATGCAATTCTGTCAACAATTGTACTCTGACCATCTAAAACCAAACTTGATTGGTGTGATTTTATTTCCACCAGAAAATTAATTAAATATGCATAATTGTCTTTTGTGATTTTAAAATAACAAAATATAATAAAATGATACATGCCTTCCAATAAAGTTATAAGAATCAACGCACATGTTTGTTCCCCTTGTGACCAGTCTGTCACGAGTTAACAAATAGGCTATCAGTTCCTTTTGAATTGCCTTTTACAGTACTTTTACTATATTTAAGTCAATTACAAACTTGAATGAAAAAAATACCTCTCCTGTACTCTTCAGTAAGAAAAGGATTTTTGTAGTAAAATTATCAAAATTATTAAACATAGGAATGATTTTTAAAAAAATCTTAAAATAGGCCTATTTAATGAATATTATGTGTGCTAGATTGCAATAACTGTACTTTCCCATAAAAAATGAAAGAAAAAAAAACATATTCTAACCACTGAAGGATTGATTGATTGATTGATTGATTGATTGATTGATTGATTGATTGAAATCAGAGTCATAGAATACATACATTTTAGAAAAAAAAAAATTTACAAAAATATCTGACAGGATAAAAAATTGCACAAAAACATGACCCTAATTACAAGCAAAAGCCCCAAAACATGATTTAAAAAAAAAAATTGGTCCTTGCAAACACAGAAACATAATTGCACATTTAATTGTAATTGCTTTCACCAACACCATCATTATACTGTATTCCAATGTTTACAGTTGTTCAATTCGAATTGCTGTTTTGTCAAAATGTGTCTTCCGACGGAGAAAGGGACCTCAGGATGTATATCCCCATGTAGGGATTTAGAGGCTTATCCCTGATACCACGTGATTTTATTAATTTGTACTAGGGCCTACTTGTAGGCTATATCTTTGTCAAATTAATTAAATTGTTTACTGCATACCGTATCTGTTTTCGAAATAAATCAAAATCAAATCAAATGATCAAAAAATATTTTTACGATCTGATTCAAAAGCTTGATCTTTTTAATCAAATGAGCATATTCAATTAATTTCAATTTAATTTACTTTTTTTTTAAATGATTTTAATCCTTAATTAATGGCAGACAGTAGATCTTTTTTTATGTGAAGATTGTTACGTATCCGCGAAATGAAATAAAAAATAAAAAAGTAAACATGATAGATGGAGGAATAGTTATCAAGCGAGTAAATTTGCACGTACGTGTGCGCCGTAAGATCACGCATGCATGTCATCAAGTCGGGACAATCTGAACCAAGCCGAGGAACCACCGAACCAATCTTTGACCGGCGAACCGAATCGTAAACAGCTGATCCAAGATGGCGAGCTTCAGCACAGGTGTAGCGAGATATGGCCGAACACTTTCCAGATGTTCATACCTGTTCCAAAGACAGGTTCTTGATTTTCCCTTAATATTGTCGTATAAATAATATTAAATATATATATTTAGCCTGTATATTAAGTTTTCTAAATGCTAGGCCCATCGGTAGCGTTGTAAAGGCCAGGCCTAGGCCCTGGGCCTTAATTACCTTTGATCTTTTGTTTGAGGCGGAGTGAGAGGCTGTCTCCGTCTTTTACTTACTTAGGCCAGAGAGGCCTAGGGCACGTTGATGCTGGCTTAGCTTGGTAAATCTGTGCACTATCAATGAGGTGTATCATATATATATATAGGCCTAGTAGTTAGAGAAAGAAATAATAATAATTATAAAAAAAAGAAATAGACCCTCCATCGTGAAATAATGAATAAAACAGTCTTACATTGTTAAAACTGTAAGTAATATTTGCAACACCCAGTGTCTACCAAATCCAGAATACTTTGTAAAACAGCACCCAACATGTTTTCTTTTTTTTTTTTTTTTTTTTTGTTAGGCTGTGGCATGTCCGTCCATCACACAGACCCGAAACTTGAATCTTCAAGAATATCAGAGTAAAGACTTAATGGCAAAATATGGATGTACAGTACAGAGGTTTAGAGTCACAGATAATCACTCAGACATTGTAAAACTAGCCAAAGAATTAGGTAAGTGATAATTGAATGCATAGCAACATTGTCATGATAAGTTGATAAGGTCATAATATACCCCTGCCAAATCTCATGCATTAGCATCTTCTTTTCACATGACATGTCATACCTAAATTCTATTATTTCATGCATCATAAAAATGTAAAAAAAAAAAACAATGTATAGGCTGATTGTACCCCAAAATTAATAATAAAATAAAGTGAATTTGTCATTAAAACGTGAATACAGGTCATATAAACTTCTTTTAAACGAGGACTGTAATCCATAGCAATTAAAAAAAAAAACACAGATGGCACAGTTTTTTGTGATTATTACATAGAGGCGCGACATACGATTAAAAAAAATTTTTTTTTTGGTCTCGCAGGTATAATAATTATGTAAATGTTGTAACATGCTTGATTGATATCAGCATTGTTTCAATTTTCAGGTGCGGAAGAATATGTGCTGAAAGCCCAAATCCTTGCAGGGGGCAGAGGCAAAGGACATTTTGAACCAAGTGGATTTAAAGGTGGAGTCAAGTTAACAAAGGAGTAAGTTTACGTGTTTCAGTGTCAGTGTGCATTTTTAACGACATCTTAATGTCATTTAAAGACGACATTTACTGTCTTCAAAAAATGAGCAGGGGATTGTCTCTTGGACTTGGGTGAACTGTCATATTCACCATAAATATTGGTCACTCTGCAGTTGCAACAGGTTCAAGTGCTCATGAAAATTTGTTTCCCAACTATGACTAACTAAATCTACTGTTCTTTATATTTTTATCTTGCAGTCCAGAAGAATTAAGTCCATGGGTTAAACAGATGATTGGCAACAGGTTAATTACAAAACAGACTCCAAAACAAGGTGTTTTAGTGAGCAAGGTAAGGTTAAGTACGGTAGAAATATTAGAGCAGAGCTTCTGTGGCAGGAAGTCCAACACGATTGTCTGATATTTAAAAAAACCTGTACGTTTTAATGATTACAGCATTTTCCCCTGGTACCTTGATGTGTCCCATAAAACTGTTGTGTTTGGGTCATCATTCACAAACTAGACCAAAGGGCACCCAGCCACCCTAGTGGTGTTCAGAGGAAGAGTTTATTGTAGAGGTTTGCTCGAAAAGGACATTTGGCTAAACCATATAATCCCTGGTTTCAGGCCTGCAATATACTTTTTAACTTGACTAATTGGGACATTCATTGTCTTATGATCTTGTTAGGTTATGGTTGCTGAGGCATTTGATATAGCTCGGGAAACCTACTTTGCTATTCTGATGGACAGAGCTCACAATGGCCCGGTGATGGTGGGCAGTCCGGCCGGTGGAATGGACATCGAAGAGGTTGCGGAAAAAACGCCAGAACTTATTTTCAAAGTATGTCACTTATAAATCTTCTTTGACAAAAACTGGTGTATGCCCATATATAGTCATGATGTGCCTATATATGGTCATGATGTGATGTCATCATGACCATATTTAGGCATGTCACATGTTTTTGTCAAATCAAATTTGATAGTCTGGACAGGGCTTAATAATATGTGAGATGATTTGTTATATTTATATCTACCAAGTCATCTGGAGTTTGATTTTCTTTTGGACTATATAATAACATAGAAATTAAAAATATCTGTATTCTATAATCATCTTGTATTTAACACACAGATACCTATTGATATTAAAGAGGGAATGACAGATGAACAGGCCATGCAGATGGCTAAAAACCTTGAGTTTAAAGGAGCATCACAAAAAGAGGTTTGTTTATTCATCCCTGTTCCTTACTCTTATTCAACAAATTTAATTGCCAAAATGATGTAACTTAAAAGTGAACAAATCCATTAATATATTCACATATAATATTACTGAGTTAACTAGTAAAAATAAGAAATGATAATAATATTGGCGGTGATGAAGATGAAGGCAAGGATGGTAATTGTGGTGGATATGTTGGTGATAATAGTGATGGTAATGGTGGTGGTGGTAGCGATGATGGTGGGGGTAATGGTGGTGGTAGGGATGATGGTGGTGGTAGTGGTAGGGATGATGGTGGTGGTAATGGTGGTTGTAATGGCAGTGATAGTGATAATATTCGTAACGCTGAAAGTGGTGGCAGTGTTCATATTAACAATTGAGACAATGTTGACAATAATGTTACAGTGACAACGACGATTGTGACTGTGCCAATACTGACAACTATGACAGCAGCAACAAATACGTGTAACTTTAATTAAGCGTAGTAGAATCTGTATTCTCAAATCAGTCTCATTACCTTACTTGTACACATTTTAACCTCATCGAACCTTATAAATTTATGTTCTAAAATTTTAATATACAGCACTTTTTGTTTTACAGGCAGCTGAACAGATAAAACGTATGTACAAATTATTTTTAGGAGTGGATGCCACGCAGGTTGAGATCAATCCATTTGGTGAAACACCAGATGGCAAAGGTGAGATGCCAATCAGTGGCATATCTAGGAGTTTTGAAATGAGGTGGGAGGGGGAGGGAGGGAGAGTGGGGCTGATGTGGGCCTAAAGGTGAAGTGGGGCTTGATGATTAAGTGAAGGGGTGCAATTTTGCAAAATAAGGTGCTATGAGGTGATTTTTATCTACTTGAGTGTGATTTTGTTTGCTGTATTTATTTTGTTTATTTTAATTTTATTTCATTTCACCCCCAACAGCGTAAATGCCAATAACAGGGAGCATATAGTAAATACAATATAAAATCACAGCGATAAAATCTATAAAATCACAAAGAAACATTCAAAAATATTATAAGCAGTTCAAAAATATTCAGATAAAATTAATTTACAATAGTTACTATTATTCACAAGGAACATTATAAGAAAGTTCAATAAAATTCAATTCCAGAGCAGGTGAATGATCAAATGGCAAGTTTAACTTTGAACAAATTCAATGGGGGTAGAGGGGGGAGGTCAACGGTTAGGGGCTCACCCGCGCACCCCCATAGATGTACCTAGCAGTATGAAGCTGGGAACCCTCCACATTGGTTGATGTGCAGAATTGTGTGGAACAGCGTTAAGTCATCAGGCTTCCAACCGACAAGTCAGGGGTTCAATTCCGACACTAATGCTAATTTCCTTAGGCAAGACACTATCTGTGTTTGTCCCTCCTTGCAAGGGAGCACACATGTGTATGTGAAGGATTTGGATTGAAATTGGTTTTACGTACTCTGGTGTGTGACTGGAGTGGAAGAGGTTGAGCATTTTGCATGGCTGCTGTGTGTGTTTTCAACGACCAATGATAATCATTATTTGTGCCTCTAGATTGATGGTGCATTCTAAGTACTATCATTATCAACATTAAATCGTCATCAACATTTCAACATCGTCATCAGGGAGTTGAGTGAGTCAGGGCTCAGGTCATATTTAGCACTGATGATAGAAGGAAAAATATAGATTATATATAGACCTGTAACACTTAAACACAATAAAAATATCAGTATTTATCACCTACAATTATAGGGAACAGCAAATCTTGTCAAGAGAGAACACTCTAAACTGTTGTGTTGTGACAAATATCTACTCCATACTATTTTTTTGCTTGATCATTATCCTTCATATTTACATATAACAACTGTTTTTTAATAAACATAGAAATTTAACACAGAAATAGATATTTAATTTTTAATTACTATTAAAGAAGCAATACAAAGATTTTAAAATAATATTTCTGCAAATCATAAAAAAAGTTATTTTGATGTTTACTTTTAATTTCCAAGTTGTGTGTTTTGATGCGAAGATCAATTTTGATGATAATGCCAAATATCGACAGCAGGAACTATTCAAACTAGAGGACACGTCTGAAAGCGACCCCAGGGAAGTACAGGCAGCCAGCCACAACCTAAATTTCATTGGAATGGATGGCAATATAGGATGTCTAGGTTCGTTCAAACAATTTTCTAAAAATAATAATACAGGTCTCCCTCTAATTAAAGACCCTCCAATTAAAGACTACCTCCAATTAAAGACTACTTTTCTGTGGTTCCCATATTTAATGTCTATTATATTTATTATTCTAATTAGAGACCAAAGCTGCTGAAGACCATGAAAACCCCGGTCCCAAAAGTGGTCTTTAATTGGAGGGAGACTTGTAGTAATAATGACAGTAATAATAATTTAATAATTATTTCCTCAAAAGTTTAATTTAAAATGAAATTCTACACTTTTTATTTGTCATATATACAGTACAGTATGTCATATTTTCTTTCCTTTTTTAAAAAAAATTCCATATTTTATTAAATTTTATTATTATTGTTGTTTATATTTAAAAGTCTGAAAATTTATAGTTTTACACACTTTTTATATGCCATGATATATCTGTCATATTATTCTTTCCTTTTAAAAATTTAATATTTTATTAAATTTTATTTTTATTATTGGTATTGATATCATCCACCATACAGTTATTTGTGCAGACTTCTACATAGTCTAACCCTTATATGCGGGAAACAACAGACTATAAACAGGGGCGGATCCAGAAATGTCCAAAAGGGGGGGGGGGCCGAAAGTTGGGCCGATTGAGACAACACTGTCGTAGGGGGTCCGGGGCATTCCCCCGCGAATTTTTTGTGTTCTAGACTTCCGAATATAACATTTGAGGCATTCTGGGCTATCATTTTTTTCTTTTTCTCTCTTTTTTTCTTTTTTTCCTTCTTTTTTTAACCTTCCAAAAGGGGGGGGGCACCCCCCCCCCCCCCCCAAGGGCCGGCCCTGATAAACGATGATGATGTCTGTTCTAAAAGTTTTATGGAAGTCATTCATTTCTCTGTGCCTCGGTTGCACTTTCATTTCATTTCTTTAGGCACGAGCGCCAAGGATATGCCAATTAGTGAACTTAATGACTATCCTAAGTGGTATATCCATTAAACAATAGGGAACTGAATGGACCAGTATACCGGGGTAACCTCCTACTTTTCTGGATGCATGTACTGGGTTCTTTAAAGTGCACACCAACCAAATCCGTACACTGGGCCTACGGTTTAAAGTCCTTATCCAAGAAGACTTGTTCCACCACTGGACCTGTAAGAACCAGCGCCGATGTTGTAGCTGAAGGTTACAGTGCCTCTCTGATTTAACCGCTCGGCCAATTGACTTGCCAAATGACTTATCAACCGAAATTCAACTTATAATATCAACACATTCAAACAACTGCTCAAAACACATTTTCTTAATTTATATTTTGCTTAATTCTGAATTTTTCTTTTAAATGCAAAGTGCATTGAGGTTTTTTTTTTTTGTTTTTTTTTTTCTAGCAAACTGCAGTCAATCAAATTTGATCTCTTATTGTCATTATGATGATGATAATGAAAGTCACATACTGGTTTCAAGTTTATGATTTCTGAAATTTAATATTTTTAGTAAATGGTGCTGGTTTAGCAATGGCTACAATGGATATAATCAAGTTACATGGCGGAGAGCCTGCTAATTTCCTTGACCTTGGTGGCGGTGTTCAAGAAGATCAAGTTTTTGAAGCGTTCAAATTACTGAATGCAGATAAAAGTGTAAGTAATGGTTTATATAATAATAATCTTTTCCCAGAACATTTTATCAAATTCCTCTCCAGTGATTTCTTGAATAATTAATTTGGATTGCATTTAATATTTATTTTCTATTCAACTGTTCATTTCATAATATTCTTCAAGTTCTAATAAAGCATTGCCTCATGCAGTCATCTTTATGCAAATTTAAAGTTGTCACCTTTGACCTGACAATATACAATACCATTGTAACCTTTCTGTTTATTGTCTTAGACTACCTGTTTATATGGTTCTTGACCTCTACATTAAAGCTAATTATAGGTTGAATAGCCCAATAATCAGCCTGGCTAGTTGCACCATATAAAGACTGCTGGAATAAAATAAATGTAAAAAACATACAAGAAAAACTTTTTAATATATGATACAGTAATTTTTACCTTGCTATTTACAGGGTGCTATACATCTCTACAAAATTGCATAAAAAAGTAAAGATTAATGTTATTACAACAGTTAAGGTGCCAAATAGCTGAAATGTGATGACCCAAAGAAAATTTTCTGGTATACAACAGAATAATATAACAATAATAATTTTTTTGGAGAAATATTTTTAAAAAATTGCTTTCAGATTAGAGTACTACTGTACTCAGAAAACTTAATTATTGTCAAACAATTGGAACTTCAAACATGTTGCAAACATGTCCTAGAGGCCTACAGGTAACAGTATATCACATATTTTCTTTATAGGTGAAAGCCATTTTTGTGAATATATTTGGTGGCATTGTAAACTGTGCAACCGTTGCTAATGGCATAACAGCCGCATGTAGAGGAATGGATCTACGAATACCGGTAGTAGTAAGATTAGCAGGTAAGAGGCAGTGCTATGCGTCTACAGACTAACATTCAACAACTATCTACAGGAGATATGAACCAGTTACAGAATAGATAACTAAAGCTCTCTCCAGATTATTTTTTTTGACTAAAAGATGTTGTATGCCCATATATAGTCATGATGTGCCTATATATGAAATGACCATATTTAGGCATATCAAATGTTTTGTCAAATCAAATTTGATAGTCTAGTCGGGACTTTAAGGATGATTACATTTTTAGAAGAAAATTAATGAAACTAGGTCTATCCATAATACAATGATAACTAGACCAGTCACTCCATAGCATGTATACATCTGCCCTGTGCCCCTGGATACCAAATGATACTCAGGCGATGCATGGGCAATTCCATTATTTTCTGTTATGCTCGAGGGCGAGTTCAAAATAAAAAAAAATGTATTTCGCTGACGTCCTTTGACCTTTTATCTCTTAGATTATTATGTACCAATCTATTAAAATTTATAATAATAGTAATGTGGTCTTATAGAGTGCTTATTACAAAACAATGCTTCTAAGCGCTTTACAAAAACAGAAAAGAAAAGGAGGGATACCAAAGAAATATCCTAACAGTAACCAAAAAGAACAGACGCAGAGGAACCATTTTCACTGTTCTCCAGCTCTTCGAAGCTCCCATAATAGAGAGCTCGCCGGAACAGAACTCACAGGAGCTCGAGTGAAAATGGCATCTGACTGTCCTATCCTACCACAAAAGAAATGTATAAAGTGAATTTGATATAATTATGATGATCCGTTCCTTAGTTTTTGCATAATCTTGCTGACAGACCGACAGACAGGCAGCGGGGAATACATATCCTCCTTGACGGAGGTAATAAAAGGTGTCCTATAAATGTAAGCCACAGTTGGGAAAAGTGCAGCCAAAAGGCAATTTTGCTGCCGCCCTCAAAATGTATTAAAACTCCCATGTTTGTGGTCCACCTGCAATCTTTACCTCAAAAACCCCTTGTCCTTACGACTTGACACCTAATTTTGAGCATAAATTTGTTTAAAACTATGTAAAAATATCAAAATTTCTTAAAACATCCTCTCTGCTAAAATTCACTTTGGCCCTGCGATCCATTTTAATGTCCAGTTTTTGTTTTCTCCACAGGTATGAATGTTGACGAAGCTAGTAGGATTCTAGCTGAGAGTGGCCTCCCAATCCAGACCTCTGATAACCTAGATGATGCTGCAAAGAAGGCTGTATCTTGCCTCCAGTAATCTGTGACCTATGACCTACATTCTTTAGTTTTTATATATATATATATCAAAATTATTGAAATTAATTTCAATGCGTTATATATACCACTTTAATTTTTTGAATACAACAAATAATTATGTGGATTATAAATTACAAGATTTAATGAATCTGAACTTGTATACAGTATGTTGTTAAAATTACAGAATTATTATTTTAATTTATCACACCTTACCTCTACAAATTAGTACTGTAAAGATATACTGCCTGTAAGCAGAACTAATAAATTTGAAAAAATAAAGTATAATGTTGGAATTGCTTGCTTTATATTTTAAAATTTAAGCATTCAATTAAAAATATATTAAAAGAATATTTTCTTGCAAATCACCAGAAACTTTATGATACATCTCCTTTATTCTTTACTAGACTACTTTATTTGGCTGGTGATCAATTAAATTAATTAAATGATTTTTGTAGTAAAAAAATAGAAATCTGCAAAAACGGAATTGTTTTGTTCTGGGTTGTTGCATTAGATAACGCTCTATCCCATTTGACAAAAAACTGTTGTATGCCCATATATGGTGGTCATAATATGATGTCATCATGACCATATTTAGGCATGTCACATGTTTTGTCAAATAAAATTTTATAGTCTGGACAGAGCTATAAGATTTACTTAAATGAGTTTTAAGTGTATTAACACTGCCCTCTATTGATTCAACTTTCTGAGTTTTATAGAAAACTAATCATATTATGGTATAACATTCAGGTTCTCTGCAAATGAATAAAGTATTCATTGATTTAATAGGCAGACAAATATAAAAATTCCAATATTTTTACTTTACTCTATCCTCTTTTGTAGTGATATCTTTTCTGTAAAATGGTTGAAAATAATAATGTACTGTAAGCAATTAGGCCTACTTAATATCAGAGACACAGAATTTTAGTTTCATCATGATAAAAAATATATATACTGTTCAACAGAAAATTATACAAAATGACAGATTTTTTAGTTCAGTATTTGTCTTATGGTTTTTGAGAACTTGATGAAAATAAAAATACCATTACTGGATATTTTCTGTGAAGAAAAAATACTAGCCCAACAAGACTTTTTTTAACTTGCTTATAGTAGGCCTTTATTGTATAAAAACATTCGTAACCAGCAGTTTCAACTGAAGTTGGTAGTAGTTCCACAAGACGAGGTAAACAAAGAGCAACAAGGATAACCCACAAAAGTCCTGAGACTACCCCTCTCCCACCTAGGTTTATTTCACCTAAGAGTCGTACGATTTCTACGAGTTAAAACTCGTGATCTTTGGAAAGGACCTATACGAGCTTATTACGTGTTAGCTACGAGTGAGGTACGACTTTATGGAGTTGGTTACGAGTTATGTACGAATAATGCCGAGCTGAGCACCGAGTTAACTACGAGATTATTAAGAGCGCAACAAGTTTGTACCGAATTAGATACGAGTTGGGTACAAGCCAACTCGGTGTGCTGGTACTTACTCGTACTCGTTTTTGGGTGCTCGCATCAAACTCGTAGATGACAAAACCGCCGACGAGTATCCATAGTAGTGTACAAGCTAGGTAGGAGTACCCCGAGTACTCTACGAGCTACCTACGAGTTCTTCGAGTTTACTACGAGTTATCTACTCGTTGCGATAATTTTGAACATGTTCAAAATTAGCGCCACGAGTTCAGAGCTGCTACGAGTAGGTAAGAGTCCACTCCGAGCTTTCCGAATCGTCCTACGAGTTTTTGCCGAGTTTGCAACTCGGCATTCTCTTGTAACTCGTATGCTGAAAAAACCCCTAGTGGGAGAGGGGCTTCCAGTGGGGTCCTTCTGGTGGTGAATTTGTCAGTAAACCGGGAGACAATCCCCTACTCTTTCCCGAAGCAAATCAGCAAATTCATTTGGCAATTACATATAAATAAATAATAATAAGATTTATAAAGCGCACAAATCCACTGCAGTATATACTGTCTCTTATACACATCTAGATAACGCTCTATCCCATTTGACAAAAAACTGTTGTATGCCCATATATGGTGGTCATAATATGATGTCATCATGACCATATTTAGGCATGTCATATATATCCTATACGATTCCTCTTCTTTAACATATATTATTTACAGCATTACCGCAAGACGGTTGAGGGTTTATCTTTATCATATAATGTACCTCGTGTTGCCGTAAATTGCTGATAAGAAGAGGGCATATCATATTTATCTTTGTTACTTGACTAGTGCTGTCTAATACACATGCGCATGAATGTGAAAGAATTAGGTGTTTCAATCGGATTTGAATTTCAAACAAAAACTCAGTTGCCTGTTAGGGCACCTATTTTTGTTTACTTTAAGGTAAGATAAGATAAACTTTACTGTCATATTCCAAACAAGTGAACTATGATATTACAATCTCGATGCTCGATAAAGTATCAAAATAAACGAAAATAAATAAAGCATCGTCATTATAGCGCCACTGATTATTTCACGTGACTGATTGCTTGATCGATCAATCAATCGATCGATTGACTGGTTATTTGAAATCAGTTAATGACCCCATATTCGATTTATTCACTTCTTAAAACAACATGTTTGTCGTCCTTCAATTTTTCATATTTTTAGGGGGCTAATTTCATTGTTTTTGACAACAGGGCCCAATTTTTAGCAGTCTTATTAACTCCAAGGTTTGAGTTCAGTTACAAATCATGTAATTTGAATCGTATTGACCCGCATCATCCGATCCTGTAGCTGGTCATTGTTCACAGTGAATGTTAATTTGTCACTCGAATAGGACAGAAAATCGAAACAACTTCAGTTTTACTCCTGGAATCTTGAAATAACGTTTGCGATTTTTTAAAGCCTGGTAAGCCACGAAAGTTTTATTTTCAACCGTTTATTTAGTTTCTCTCCTCGGCCAGTAGCAAGGGCACTGTATCCGGAGCGTATACTTTTGGATTGGCAACTAATAATACGTGGAATTTATGGTGATGAATCAACAACATAAAACTATAATTTACAGCCACAGTGCCGCTGGGACCCCCGCCCCTCCCAAAACACACACACCGGAGCCATAAGCTACCCCGCCCAGATTTGGTCCGAAAGTCATAGATCCCTAAAAAAAAGTGGAATCTGACGTATCGTGGTGTACATGGGTTGCGCATGGGGCAAGTGGCAACAATTACCGAGATAATAGTGACCTGGATAAAATATGGAGACGGTCCAATACTTTTTTTTTTTTTTTTTTCTTGGTTTTTTTTTTTTTTTTTTCTAAGAGCGTGCAGTTTTATTGCAAATTATAGATAAGATGATCACGAGTCTTGCGGGAGGCTATCTGTCTTCTTTCAGATTGCAAGTGTGTGATTGAAGACAACCTGCACTTTGGACTGTAGATCAATGCTTGGTAGGTGTGCCACGCATCCTTCGATCTGTCGATGAAAGCAATTGGGGCCAGCGGCGTAGCGAGATTGTGGCGGGCCCCAGTGCATGACAGTTACCGGGTCCAAAATGCACCTAATCGGACCCAGAGAGACGCAGCCTTGGTGGGTCTACAGCGGAATGCTCATACTTTCTGAGATTTTTGAAAACAGATACGGCATTGTAAATATGTAATGTAGAAGCGCAGACATATCTATAAAATATTCAAGGATATCATGAGAACGAAATATGGTCGTCACATTAATTGATCGTTTAGGGCCTATTTTACATATCATAAGTCTCTGATAAAGTATAATATCGACAAAAATAGCTGAACAATCATCGACCATATTTGCAGTTAAATATATATAAAAAGTATGATGACCTGACAAGATTAAAGGTAAAATGTATTCAACTTCAAGTGTTTGATGGCACGTAATAGGTAAATTGCAACAAATATAATCAATGATTGGCCTCTGAAACCTGATATTGTTAAGGTGTCCTTTGTAAGTAGAAATTTTTGAAGTTATATTTTTAGATCTATAGACCTATTGAACGGGCCCCAATGGGCCTGGCCCAAGTGCTGGCTGCACTGCCCATACCTAAGCCATTGATTGGGGCACTTTCAAAATTTGTAGGCATACCGTACGCGCGCGAATAAGCGCCCCGTTTGAATAAGCGCCTTTTTCTTTTTTAGCAATCAATAATCCAATCAATTCTGGGACTGTGGTTGTTGGCATGATTTAAGCTGCAGAGTGGAAACACATTCTTCTTAGGTCAATATCAAAATGAGGATATTTCTCTTGGACAGACGAGAGTTCCGATCCTGGACAGACAGTATATTTCTAACTTTACTCTTTTTACATATTTGGCTATGCCTAGTCCTACTCCTCTTTTTCTTTTTCCGACCTTTAGCACATTCTCATCTGAGTTTTCAAGAAAAAATACAATGATCTTGCCATCCTGCTAATCTCAATCGGCCGATGGCCAACAAGCTAACCACTACCCACCACCACTAATTCCATCTGCTATTTTGCTGTTATGTAAATATTCACGCATTCTTGTCATGAGCCATCTTCTCACATGGCTCATGACGATTATCTTTTCCGCCTAACTACCATTCAAAAAGTGCCTCTAGAATTTAATACCGTAATTTCCCATAAAAACCCCTCGATTTTCATCTATTTCCATAAGCAACCCCTCAATTTCCACTCTCTTTTCATAAGCGCCCCGTTTGAATAAGCGCCCCTCAGAAAGTGCAAAAAATAATTTAGGCGCCCGCTTATTCGCGCGACTACGGTAAATCATAATTTCAAATATGAACAATCAATATCAGAAAATGACATTGACTTGTTCGAAGTCAAAAAACAGAAAGTTAACGATTTAATTCTCGGCTGCCAGGTAATGCTGGGAAAGCTGTCCTTGACACGAGAACACTCGACACCTTTTATTTCATTCTAATTTTCATAGGCCTAGAATATAATGATATTAGCCTCATTATATTACAGTTCCCAATTAATTTATCTGTTAATTATTTCTATTCTTACTCCGCCCCTTAGTTTTTTGTCCTATCACCATGTTCATTAATCATATTATACTTTACGGTACTTTTTATCATAATTATTGTAATAGCCAACTTATATTTTGTTTGTCACACATGCTGAAGAAGACCCGAGGACGGGTTGAAATATTCATGTTTTGAATACAATTTTTGTTCAAAGTCTACCAAGTCGTTGACATCCTGTCTCTTATACACATCTAGATGTGTAAGGAAATGGTGATGACATTAATTATAATGACATAATTAATATCGAAATATTGAATCCCGACACGATGGCGTGCATTTTTAATTAGTCATCCCATCATTATGTAATTTTTTTTCTGCAGTAAAAAGTCAGCGAATCACCACCGAACTCTTTTGTTCATTAGAAGTACAGGCATAATGATTATGAATGTTTTTAATGAGCAATTTATGTTCACTTGAACTTAAAAATGGTTATAAAAAAGCACAACGAAAAACATTTCCATCTAATAGCAATAGGCCTACATATATTAAAATTGATTAACTTGGTCCATTATTCTCGGCTATATAAATCCACAAGGTGTAGGCCTACATGCTCACAGATAATAATATATATCAGACGATTGGTGTTGGCGTGAATTGTGTTAAACCACCACCCGATACATCATTTTGATTGTCAGAATATTTCAAGGAATCGTCCCGGTACACTGAATAGTAATATTCAGATAGGCATAATCCAGGTACTGTACATTCTTTATTTAGTAGACGCTTAGCTTTAGTATGAGCCTTAGTTTTTATGGTTTTTTTGTTTTTTTTTTGTTTTTTTTGTTTGTTTTTTGAATTGAGTATGACGTCTCACACTTTCTTGGTCTCAAACTCTCAATCGACTCTCTGAACCCCAAAATATACCGGTACGATTTAATTATTAGGTAGGCCTACCTGTTATAATTTCAATAGACGCCAATTTGATTATATATAATGGTTCACAATCTATTGAATTACAATTTAAATTACTATTATTACACTTTATAATATTTTCTATGTTGGTTTTTTCTCGTTGTAAGACCTAAGTTGGCTACATCAGCCTTTTAAAATCGTATCTTTTTGGGAAAAATTATCATTCTCTCTAAATGACTTTTTTTTTTAGAAATGTGTATGTGGTGGGGGTAGGGGTGGGGTACCAGCCTATGAATAAACATGTCAGAAAGGCATGTGAGGTGATAAATGGCACGTGTACGCACGCGCTGGACGTGTTTACAGAGCAGCGCGCCACGAGTGGTATATAGCAAAGAAACATCTCTATTTGATCTCGCTCTCTCTATTCATCTCTCCACCCCATGCCTCGGCGCTCCGATCCCATCCAAAGTGAGATTGGGTATATAGGCTTAGGGCCTGTAGGGCTAGTAAGTTTCTCGTTCTATTCATTTGGATGAGAAGACACTCAATAAGACAAGGTACGGTAATTTTTAATTCAACCACGAAAACGTTATTACGCTAGCTCCATACAGCTGAGAGAGAGGCCCATCATATCTAGGCTAGCTAATAGTAATAGTAGTAGTAGTAGTAGTAGGGGGCGCGGCCTACTCTAGTACTATCCCTCTCCCTATATTATAAATAGGCTGGCCTAGGCCTCTTTGGAGAGTCGGTGTTGGGTGGGGGGAGGTGGGGGTTATGCGTCAGCACATAAGGCCAGCTAGTATAAAGCTTAGGCCTAGTATTTTTGTTATATAATAATATTATTAATTTAAATTAAATTATAAGTTGAAATTTAATAAATAAACAAAGAAAGGTAGGCCTAGAGCCTAGAATATAACTAGGCCTAGGCCCTAGGCCTAGCGCGCCTAAAATAGGTATGTACAATATGATTTGAATACATTAAAAATTATCAATAGAATGAAGTGTTAAAATAAACTAAATAGTATATAAAATAATAGAATATTCTATATTAAATATAGAATAGTAAAATGAATAGAAATAATATAATAATCGGTATTTTAATTTCACACGTAACAAAACTACATTTGCAACAAAGGGAGAAAGAGGCCTATTTTGTACATTTTTAAAATTGTATAACAACCAGGCAATAGACCCTACACTCATTGACACATAAAATTCAATACAAAAAATAGACTTAGTTAAACTGAAATTTGGAGTTTCCTTATTCATCATTATTTTAATCTTTATATACAGAATAGGCCTACTATAGATACTCCAGGAACTTAATAAGGAGGGGATGGGACTATTATTAAATTAAAGCGTTCAGCTTTAATAAGAGGGGTCTCGTACCGTACGTACTTTCTGTTCTGGCGAAGTTCCATTGTCAAGACGTTTATGTTATATAAAAATATATTTCTATCGTAGTAAAACTATAGCATTCCTACCCATGCATAATATAACATAGCCTATCCCCTAAATAGTACTGGACACTCTGGTCTACATTATTATGCTAAATATTTTTTAATGCAATGTACTGTGCAATGTTTTATGCCTCTCATATTATACCGATTTGAATTGATTTATGTGAGGTTTTTGTCCATTACCCTTACAGTTATAAATGTATAGTTTTGTAATAAATAATTAGCTGTTAATAGCATTATTATTTTTATGGTTTTCAATGCCAAAGCATATGCTTTCTTTATTTAAAATCAATTTTATTTTCCACATTTGTTCCATAACACTGCACTTGTAATTGTTTCCAAGGAATATTAATTACTTTGTATTCAACAAACCTGTGTATTAAATTTTGGGTTTTTTTTCCTAAGCAAAATTCACAAATTGGTGATTCAACAATATATATCTTATGAAGAAAGAAAATCTAAACTGAATATTTTGAAGTTTTGTATTGATTGTGCATTCTAGTTCTAAAACTAATTATTAATTAGTTACGGTATTAATTAATTTAATTCCGAAAAATATGACAATTTAGGGGTTTCACCCCCGACCGGGGGGGGGGGGGCGCTGGCGCCACCACTCTTTCTAATATTTACAAGGATTTCTTTCTCGTCTAGCTGCATGACATCAATATGACCGAAAAGATAGACGAACACCCAGACACGGCAGCAGAGGTTGTTGAAGATGAACGAATACGATGGGACAAGGGTTTGGACTTCGTCTTGTCCTGTATTGGGTTCGCCGTTGGATTCGGTAATATCTGGCGATTTCCGTATCTATGTTACAAGAACGGAGGAGGTGAGTTTTTCATACTGACTTACGGACGACAACTAATAGACGAGGTGGTAATAATGATGATGTAGATGATGATGATGATGATGGATGACAATGCCGATGACGATAATGATGCTACGATTAGGTCTCAACTACAATCGCATGGCGATCTGATGGTAATAGTTATGTTAATACTAAGATGATGATGATGACGACGAGGACGATAATGATGATAATAGTGACAATTAGGATGACGACGGATGACAGTGCCGATGACGATAATAATGATGATAGGATAGGTAACTACAATCGTATGGTGATCTAATGAAGATGATTATTATGATGATGATGACGACAACGACAATGATATTGACAATTAAGATGATGATGGAGGACAGTATCGATAAGGTCTCAACAATCGCAAGGTTATCTGATGGTAATGGTTGTGTGAATGATGATGATGACGATGATATGGTAATAATTGTGTTAATACTAATCATAATGATGATGATGATGATGATGATGATGATGATGATGATGATGATGATGACGAAGACGATGATGATGCACATAATGATAATGGTAACGATGATCATAAAAAAAAGTGTTGCTAAAGCCGACTGCTGCCGTTGTTATTGTTAATAGGTGAAGCTGGTGATGAAAAAGAGCATGGTGGGGATGAAGCCGATGATGATGATAATGATGATGACGATAATGATGATGATGATGATACTGATGATGATGATAATGATGATGACGATCATGATGATGATGATGATGATGCGGATGATGAAGATGACGATAATGATGATGTGGATGTGGATAGGGATATTGATGATGATCAGGAAAAAAACTAAGCAAAATATAAATTGATGTGTGTTTCGTGTTTACATCTTTTTTTTTTTAATTATTATTATATCAGGTGCATTCTTTATTCCTTATATCTTATTCATGGTCTTCGCCGGAATCCCTTTGTTCTTGTTGGAGGTAACGATCGGTCAATTTATGTCCTATGGTGGAATACGGGTTTGGAACATATGCCCAATATTTAAAGGTATTTCAACTTACTACACTGCAAAGTATACATAGAGAAAATAACTATCCCTAATAATAATAATAATAATAATAATAATAATAATAATAATAATAATATATGCCCAAAATATATTATAAAAATATATATAAAATGCACGCTCCAAACAGAACAGAAGTCATATTGATATAATAATGTTGTCGTTGTTGTTTATTAGAAAATAGAAATAATTTTTGATGTTCTAAAACAAAATATGGTATGAGTATGGCTTGATTTAAGTTTCTTGGCAAATGCTGGCTGGGTTTTTTTTTCACCCGTTAAAATAATTAGTTAAAAATATTTTAGTTGCCGATGATTTTGATGACACCATTTTGTTGTTGGTATGACATTTAATAATTATATGTTTACAGCCCATGTGCTAACGTTGGTTGATGTAATTTTGATATTAATTACTTTTTATCTGGCTAAGGAACAATTGCGTTCTAATTTGCAACAATTTTTAAAAAATTTTTGCTGTTTTGAAAACCGAAACAAAATAATGAAAGTAAAGGTTAAGTTAAATTTAGGAGAATAACTCATAACTTGCAGCGTCATTGTGCTAAATTGCGTAATGGGCGTGGTCCGTGACTATCTAGCAGCCGTAAAGAGGTGCCTTCATGTTCACATCATTCCACAACGACAGGGGCTGAAATGAACCATAACATCGAGGTAAAATACTGCTCCGTTTATATCCGGCCTTTATAAAACGCCCCGGTGCGTTTATTCGAATAAATACGGTATTAGAATTAATTTTTCAACAGTATTACCGTTTAACGCAGTCTTTATGCATTTTTCTCTGATTAGGAATTGGCCTGGCAACAACTGTCATTGACTTTTGGTTGAACCAGTATTACATTGTCATCATAGCTTGGGCTCTATTCTACTTTTTCTCTTCATTTACAACGGAGCTGCCATGGTCGCACTGTCGAAACAAATGGAATACTTTCAATTGTACGGAATTCAAAGTGAGCGTTTCGGTATAGACTTTCCATTACACCCCTAAGTAAATTTCACATTAATACTTACCGGTACATTATTAGGATTTGCGCTGATTGTAGTACAACGAAGAAAGGAGTCTCCAAAAATCTACAAGGCCATATTTTCTACGTTTCGCCTCATGAAGCAAATGGCTTGTCAATTTTTTGATTGGAGTCGCCTTTCTTCTTTTCCATATCAGTATGTTTTTTTAAAGTTTGTAAAGTTTGATTTTGGCAGTACCGAGGGATTTTTTTATCCATTAAAATGATCCATTTCTTGCAAGTACTAAAATATTCTAGTGGATAGGAAGTTACCGAATATCAGAAAACATGGTGTAACTTTAATTTTCATTGCCACCGGCGAATCGGTCGGTCTGACGTCCAAAAACAACGTTCAAAAACAACGTTCTGTTCACGGACTTTTCCGATGAGTTCAACCTCTGGTTAATGATGCGAAGATCATACAAAACGACAGCGTAAACGTACGTAGATGCACGAGAGTTTGTGACACAACACTTCAATTCAATTCAGACTCACGTGTGTTTGTGGGAAAAGTACGTAATTTGGCCGGCCCTGATTAGTCGGTTGTTAAGTTTCACACTCCAGATAGCTTTATTTTAACAGTTGAAAACGTCCTATCGTTTGCTGAGGATGGAAACCTAGGAATTCAAACGAGTATTATTATACACGTTTTAAACACCGTATTTTCTAATAGTTTTATATGTTAATGTAGGCCTACATGATTTTAATTATTCTTCTTAGTGATTATGAATTAGATAGTTCTGAAAATAGTCTTAGCATTGTAGATAATATCTCGAGGCTTTGAATCGGATTTCTCGTATCATCGTCTCAGCGTCGAAAAATTCCAAAAAACACAACAGTTCTTTTCAGTGATTCTATTTTTATTTCTTGCAAACCTTTAAACATTATGATTGTACTTATAAATATTATCCGCATTTTCATATTTTGGACTAATTTCACGTGAAATTTGTTTTTTTCAGAGTGGTTACGTCGATCAACTAAGTAACTACACCGCAAATGAAACACGTGGCTATGAGACCGTATCACCTGTAGACGAATTCTGGGAGTACGTAGCCCGATCTGCGTGTAAAGCTTGGTTTCCATATAATTGCTACATGCTATCACCGACAGCTATTGGTGATGCCGATTGGTCGGTCGAATCGGGGAGCCTTTATGTCTGCGTTGGGGACAGTTACGCAGTACAACGATTGCACTGAAAGCACTGTAGCGACAGTGTAGCGATTGTATGGAAACCAGGCTTCTTTCTTCCATTCAATCGCTACACACTGCCACCGACAGCTTTCGGTGATGCTGATTGGTCGGTCGAATCGGCGAGCCTTCCGATTGCGTCAGGGACTGCTACGCAGTACAAAAATTGCGCTGACAACACTGTAGTGACAGTGTAGAGATTTTAAGAAAACCAGGCTTAACAAACTACCAGCCTTGACGCCAGAAATTTGCCGACATGTCCGACGGAGGGGTCCAAGGCGACGACGAAGCCTCGGATAAAAAATATCCCCATGAGGAGAGTTTTTATGGCTTTTTGGTCTTAATTGTGCTTTGAGACCACAATAATACAGATTGGCAATCAAAATATAGTAGCGTTATTTAGATAGGAAAATTATCATTTTTAAAATAAATTTTGGTCCGACGACCTAGTCGTTCGTCGGACGGGCCTGTCCGCTGGCGCCACCACTGCACACTACCAACCGACTGCATGCGTCATAAAGCCCGGCGCACAATGCGTTCTACGCGACCATCGGCCGACGAATTCATTCTCATCTCCGCTTGATGACACTACGCTGACTGTCGATTATCAGTGTCCGTCTGAGCGGATTTTCATAAAAGCCGATCAATTGCGTGCGCCTTGTCGGGTTGTGTTTTCCAAAGAACGGCGTCGTCCGACAATAGTTCGGCGCAGTGTGCCCTCGGCTTTGTAGCACATCTTCACCAATATCTTCAGTAAAATTATACTTTGACTTGAACGTGTAAAAAAAAATAAATTTTGTTAGCTTGTTTCAGAATGACACCGGTAAATATACAATATTTGATTGATTCATTAAACACACAATTTACGCTTGCATTTCAGGCGGGAAGTATTGCAGATAACACATGGTCTATCGGAGATGGGTGGTCTACGCTGGAATTTGGTCGGCACTTTACTAATAGCCTGGGTTCTGAATTATTTTTGCATTTGGAAAGGCGTTCGTTCCTCAGGAAAGGTAGATATAATCAATTTAAAAGCACTGAGATGTGGTCCTTGACGGTGATTGTTTAATTTGTTAACGCGTAAGTTGCCAGGTCCGTAGCCAGGTTCTTCCAAAGGGGGATCTCTGGGCATGGGGTCCAGGAGCGAAGCCTCGGTGGGGTCAGCGAAACCCCAGAGGATTGTTGTGTTCTATGGGTCTAAATAATGCTATAAAAGCAGTTATGTTTGAAAAAGGTCTGCAGCAAAAAAATCCGTCTGAGTGGGTAGGTCTGCAGTGCATTATTTGGATTTGAGTACTCGTTCGGGAAATTCGAAGGGGGTTTGCTAGAAAAGGGAGTTTGCCCGAACCATAACCCCCCCCCCCCTAGCTACGGGCCTGGTTGCAACCTGCCAACTCCCCTTTTTTATAATATAAAATGTAGGCCTATTTCTAGGTATAACAATTATGTTGAATTTTTAACTAATAACGAAAAGGGATTATCGGGTGTACGACTGCAAGAAAACTCGAAGGTTACCAGAAGTGTGAAGTAGGCCAAAGTCTGTTGTGTAGGTCATTAGCTACTTCTTTCAAGATTTTGACAGGTGGCTATTTCGACAAGGACAAGGAACATAAGACATTCCCTAAGATTTAACTTACAGTTCTAAAAAATGCAATGGGACCTCCCCCCACCCCGTCTTAATTATGAACATTGAATAAATTCATCAAATTTCATTGGGTACGATACGTTTTTGCCAACGATATTGCTTCAACAATAAAGAAAATTACAATCAAATTATTGTGTTGTTTTACTTTTTCTATATCAAATCTACTAAATCCTAACAAATAGTTTTTCAAAAAAAAATGTAGGTAGTTTACTTTACCGCAACGTTTCCTTACGTGATAATCACAATCTTGCTGATTCGAAGTGTTTTGCTAGAAGGGGCTGCCGATGGACTTATCTACTACCTTAAGCCTGACATCACACGGCTCCGCGATGCACAGGTAGGCTATTGATAATGGAATGTGCAAAATTATTGCAAATATGATTTTGATGACTATTAATTTATAAATAAGAGACCCGTGTCGAATAAACTGGATCCCCTAAGGCTCGGTTTCCATAGAATCGCTCACCCTATCGGCGACAGAGAAGGTTGAACTTGCGTAGCAGAAGAATTAGGGTGCATTGCTAGCTGCCCTGAAGCAATCGGGAAGGGACCCCGATTCGTCTGCAACGCCATCGGCAAAGTTGAACGAGATTCAACCTTCCCGACAACTGTCGGTGACTGCGATGGTCGGTGACTGCGGTGAGCGATTCTATGGAAACCAAGCTTCCCAGTCAGACTTCACTTTTGGGCTGTTGGTCTAAAGATATCAATTTACCGATCAAGTTATTGTGATTGCAGAATTCAATATATTTTAACTAAAAGCACAATTTTTACCTTCCCCCCCCCTGTCTCTTATACACATCTAGATGTGTATAAGAGACAGACTTACCTCCCCCCACTCCCACTTACCTTCCCCCACTCCCACCCAAAAAACAACCTAATCTCTCTTGCGGTTTTACCCTTGGACACTGGCCGAAGTCATAAGACGTTTTTTCGGTTCGGACCACTGTCGGACTTGTTGGCCCCCTCAGGCTCTAAGTGGGGACACTTTTGGAGCGATCTTTCTTTAGCATTCATGACAGGACCGTCATGCTAGGCCTGTACCAAACATCAATTTATGTAAATATCATATCAGTTATTATCGATTTTCTCCTCGCATTTAAGGTTTGGGTCGACGCGGGAACACAAGTTTTCTTCTCATATGCCATTGGAATTGGGTCTCTTACGGCACTTGGTAGCTACAATAAATTTAACAACAATTGCTATAGGTAATAAATAAAATATCAATGCATTGATTGGTATTGAGAACAGTGGCGGATTTAGGGGTGGGGGAGGCAGTCGGCCTGCTCACCTCCTAAATGTTTCAAAATAGAAAAAATAATAGGCCTACAGAAAAAAATTGTATTCAAATTTAAGTCTCAGAGTGCCATTTCCTGAATCCGCCACTGGAGAATAATATGAGATTTTAAAGTTTTCTTAATTTTGTATGCATATCCCATAGAACCTATTCACTTTACTATTACATAATTTATTTAAATAATGTAGATTGTAAAATATATAGGCCTATGGACCTTTATCATTTTAGACCTTCGTGACTGGCCCAAATTATATTCTCATTGTGTATCATACCTTTTTTCAAGGGATACGATGATAGTTGCTTTTGTAAATAGTTTCACCAGTTTCTACTGTGGACTGTTGATTTTCTCCGTACTTGGTCACATGTCAGTTGAGGAGGGTCTTCCGATTTCTAATGTTGCCACGACTGGTAAGTAAAACACAAGCGTTTATTCAGCAAATCAGAGAACACAATTACTCATTATAGCGCCCTCAAATATTGTTGGACGTTTTAGGATCTTTGGTTGTGTGAACAATATTACGGCGTGAACAAGATTCAACACTGTCCACTAAGACACCCGGCTAGTTACCTGGAGGTCGTTAGTCCGATTCTTAAAATGATAGTGAATATGTAGTATCTTCATTTTCGTACCTGAAATTTTAAAACGAATAGGGCTACATAAATTGACTGCGCACTACAGATGGTTTTGTCCAGGAATCAATTGACTGGCATGAGATCATGCCGTATAATGGGACTTTACATTTCTGATTCCCCTTGTATTACTGCGGGTTCATTAGACAATTCCATTAAACTATATTAACATTGTTAATAATTATGGCCATAGGATCTACTCATTCTAATCATTTAACTAAACAGTTGGTAAATAATATATGCTTAAAATTATATAACTTTTTCTACATTCGAATTTGATCACCGATTCTCAAAAAACGCATGCAGCATGAATTGAAATTACGACGATTGTCTATAGGTAAACAATAACTTGATAAAATTATACGGATTTGTATTACGTATTGTATGAAGTATTTGTTATTTTGGCAGGGCCTGGTTTGATATTTATTGCATACCCAAAGGCGGTATCGCTGATGCCATTTGCGCCTATGTGGTCTTGCCTGTTTTTCTTCATGCTTCTTTTGGTTGGAATGGATAGTCAGGTAGGGTTCTGCTAACACTTAGCGGCAGTGTTGGTGACGGTGTGGGTGAAGGCAAGGGTGGTGATGATGTTGGTGGGGATGGTGAGGGTGTGGGTGAGGGTGAAGGAGGTGGCGGTGATGAGGGTGGTGAGGGTGACAATGGGTTAATGTGAGGGTGGGTGGTGGTGAGGTTAAAGGCAACGCTAATGGTGTTGGTAAGGGCGATGGCGGTGGCAGTGAATGGTGAATGTGAGGACGAGTGTTAGTGGTGAGGATGATGATGACGATAATCATAACCACTACTATTGCAACTACCACTACCATACTACTAATACTATAAGTTTTGATTGTTTTTCAGTTCGTAACCGTTGAGGGCTTTGTGACAGCAATTGCAGACTTTTTTCCTCGATATCTTCGACGTGGCTACAAGCGGGAAATCTTCGTACTCATAGTCTGTGCTTCCTCCTTTTTATTTGGTCTTTCCATGGTTACACGCGTAAGAGTATTATTATTTTTTTTAAATTTCAAATCATCTACATTTCCTCACTTGCAGTCACATGGAGACAACTGCGTGAGCGAAAGTTTGTAGGCCTAATTTAAAAACAGGCTTCGGCGTGTAGTTTTTAAATATTTAAAAACCTGTATCTCATTAACATTTTTTCGTCAAACACCGTTTTTGTGTCTAGAAAAATCAGTTATACAACATATCAAATTTTTCCCCCTCCGGAGCCTGACTTTTATAAAGTTTGTTGTTCTGTAAAGTGCTGTCTAGCACATAGGCCAATTCATTATTATTTCAGTGGGCCACCCTAATTATTTTATCAATGTGCAAAACCACTTCCAATAATAATTTTTAAAGTTTTAATACATCTGAAAGTACATGTTTTCAAATACATAATTTTTGTGAAAGTTTTTTTTTGTATTTACAGGTTTCTCGTTTACATGCGTCTATGCAGTGGCGTAACGCTCATGCGCTCTTGTGCAGCGGTCCGCAGGGCCCCGGACCCCTAAGGGCCCCGAAGGTGCCCCTTCCCATAGGGTCCTCGATCTAGCACCCTTACCCAAAAGGGCTTTGTTGATACATAACAGTATAATGTGTCTCTGAGATCGACTAAAGGGCGACCACTCGGCTAAATTTTCCAATTGTTTTAAAAATGAAGATAAATGGAAAATTATGCTCACATTTTAAGTCTCTGAGTGCCATTTCCGGCCATTTAGAGGTGCCATAATCATAAATTTTTTACTCAGCCCCAACCATGGTGGGGCTGAGGTGGTATAGATCAGTGAAAGTCCCTCCCTGCCCCATTCCCTCTCTATTCCAAATACACTGATCTGCAACTGTATCATATAATTTATTTGGTCGTTAAAAACAATCTAGAATACAATGACAAATATTAGAAAAAGGAGCACATCTAAAACCCCACACTATCGAATTGGCGACCGGCTCAAAAAGGGGCCCCAGTCTCAGAAAGCCACAGGGCCCCCGGGGCCATCGTTACGCCACTTCGTCTAAGGTGAAAATTCATAACAGCGCTCTCGATTTTTAAGTAATATTTCTGGAATCAAAAAAATATTTCTATTAGTGTCAGGTTTTATTGACCTATTCTTAATTTCGACTGAACTCTCAACATCGAACTTTTGTAGATTTTACCGCCTCATTTTCTTTTCTTGGAAGTGGCTTGGCGCAGCGGGAACGGTTTGCTTTCCAATTCTCGAGGTCGGGGTTACAATCCCTCGCTGTACATTTCACTTGTGTTCTTGGGCAAGGCACTTTATCTACATGTTTTCTCTCCACCCAGGAGTATAAATGGGTAGCTGGTAGGGTTAAATGCCAAAATGCGCTGATGTAGCTGCTGCAGTGTTATGGAATACTCCCCCAGGGAGCTTGAGTTTGTGTTAATGATTATATGAAGCAAATAGGGAGCTCGACAATGCACTATTTAAGTCTACCATTATTATTATTTTCTTAAAGGGTGGTATGTATGTGTTCCAAATATACGATTATTTTTCGGCCAGTGGTATGGTTCTACTCTGTATGGCTTTCTTCGAGTGTGTGGCTATAGGGTGGATTTACGGTAAGTTAACTTCTGTATTAAATACTATTACTAGGCCTATTACTACCTGCGCCAACAGGGGTGGATCCAGAAGGGTCGTGAATATGTGAACTGAGCGAGTCTCAGAGAAGAACCCCAGACCTTTATGAATTGACTTTGTATTTGATTGCTTTTTACTATTTAACATGCTAATTTTCTGTATCTTTACAAAAAGTTTTTTTTTTACACAAAATAGTGTGGGCGTACGCCCTTACCTCCCCCTGTAAATCCGCTACAGGACAAGGACGTGATGTATTTATCGCTGTTGTCCTGTTTCTTTTTTTGTTGTTGTTTTGTTTTTGTTATTAGGGAGCTTTCGATGCGCGACAACGTTACGCTAGAACGGAATCACTTATGCGTGACTGGTCCTAATTGCGTCCTAGAATGCACACGACGAGAACTTAACGTCTTCGCATGCGCAGATGACTTTTAGTGACATCACTACGTTCTACGTCCTACCGACCATGGTCCTACCGTCGTCGGGCAACCGAAAGCTCCCTAATCTGTCAGCAGGATTAGGAAAAAAATCATTATCGTTTTTATTAGTACGATCATTAACACTTTATATTTTTATAGTATATTTTTGTAATATATTTTTATTCATTCCATATGAAGGCAATGTGAATAAATTACGTCATAGTAGAAAAAAAATATTTCAATTAGTATGACAATAGCGAACGCATTATGCAATAAATGATAGCATTCGTTTATTGATGATTAAATGGAAAGCTTACTAA